>NW_017306352.1:86144-93766 GCF_000935625.1 Nanorana parkeri | reverse complement strand
TGTAAACAAACAAAAAATAGATCACTATGACCTTATATGGTATTGTAAAGTCCTGAGGAGGGAGGGGGAAGGGAGTCACATGACCTCAGACACAATTGTGAATGGTATCAGGAAATATCCCAGCAGTTTGCAACACACAAATATTTCCCACATGAGGTCATCTGGAACTCTTGAATAATAAGCCTGTGCGCTTGTCACCAATCTTAACCCTTTCCCAGGCCGGCCCTTTTCTCCCTTTTGTTTACAAAAAGGTGACTGGAGCGAAGGGAAGGCCGGGCCCTTTGTTATCGTCGCTCTGGTGAACTCTCGCAGTCACTGTCAAGTTCAGAATGTGAGAACAAGAAAAAGGTTTGAAGTGCCTGGAGAGTTTCAGCCCTGTATACGTCCACGGAGGACGGCAGATTTTCTGCCACTCAGCACATTTTACAAGGAATGAATGTCACACGGGGAATTTATCGAAACTGGAGCAGACGTAATCTGGAGCAGTTGCCCATGGCAACCAATCAGTTTCTCTCTTCAGTTTGTTCAATAAAGCTTTGAAAATGAAAGCGAGAAGCTGATTGGTTGCCATGGGCAATTGCTCCAGTTTTGATAAATTCCCCTCAGTGAGTACTGTGTAAATAAAGCAAATAAAATGAGAGAAAGAACGGGCACCGTTGTCCAGGCCGAGTGTCACCCGGAGCGGAGACTGGGTGACACTCCGCCGTGATGTCGTCATCTTATTGACGCCAGCAGATAGAGAAGGTGGCGTTCACACGGCGGGATGAGGTATGCCCCAAGGTCCCCTCCTCTCTCCATTTTGGTGTCACCCCACCAATGGTGACACCCTGGTGCGGACCGCACCCCCCTTGTGACGCCACTGTTGTTGTCTATAGTAACCATATACTGCAAGATGTCCTTTAGCCTGCATTCACACCTAGGTGTCAGTGTTTTTGCACACGATTTTGTCTAGAGTGTTTTGTGCGTTTTTGCGCACATGAAGACACGCATCTCAGCTGGCAGATTGAACGACATTGTGGTCAAAAACGCACACAGAAATGTCCAAAATGCTTGTGCTGCGCATTTCCAGCCATTTCCATTGAAGTCTATGGGGCCAAACGTGCTGTATACTCCCTGAAAGGAGCTCATGTACTTTTTATAATGACAGGCATTTTACAGTTTGCAACACAATGCTCAGGTCTGAACAGGGGCCATTGAAATGAATACGATTCCTTGTGCTGAGACTTTTGTCACGCAACAAAACGCCTAGCTGCGAATGTGGGCTAAGTCCCCATTGGCACATAGGCATTTTGTTGCTCAAATCTTGGAGCTACAAAACGTTCAACACAAGGAATTCCATTGTTTTCTATGGCCCTTGTTCACACATAAGCGTTTTGCCGCCTGCAGAAAAACACGTGTCGCTGGAAAAGGTGCCTGAGCTACTTTTCTGCAGATTTCTGCGCATTTGGCCTCATAGACTTCACTAAAAACTCGTGGAAATGCGCAACACAAGCTTTTTTGCATTAGTTTGCTGGTTTACATTAATGTCTCACACTCTGCCAGCTGAAAAGCGCATCAGATATGTGCAAAAACATGCAAAAATGCACAATAATATGCACAAAATCAATGTTACCTAGGTGTGACTAAAGTGTAGTTCCACCTTTGCAGACAGATTGGAGAAAACCCCTCCTCACTATGTGTTTGTTATGTGTTCCCATTCACACAGCATACAGAAAAATAATAATAAGTTCTTACATTCTTAGCCTTCATTCACACGGGAATCGGCTGGCACGTACAGCTCCGTGCTGCCTGCATGACTGTATCGGGCAGCTCCCGGGAAGGACAGGTGCTACGTGTGATTAGTACGCAGCCCCTGTCCTTCTCTATGGTACTACACAGCCATATGCCGCCCTATGCTCACCCGCCCTGCATGTACGTGCGGGTGTCCGTACTCGTACGCTGACAGGATGGATCCTGTCTGCGTCCAAGCCAGGAAACACGCACCTGTATGGATCTGCACTTGGGGTGAGTGCAGGGTGGCGTTAGAGTTGCCACTTTTTCTTCCAGTGAAACCCGAACACTCCAGCGACGCATGGACATATTTTGGGGAGAATGAGTCACGGCTCATTAATATTTAAATAATGCCACCCATTAATATGTAAATATCACAGCTGAGACTATTTTTTGTGGGGGGCCAGTAGCCCCAGCTTAATTTTGGTTGCCCCGGTCTGCCTGATATCTTGTGTCTGGGTTTCAGCTGCCATGAAACCCGGACACAGCATTCAAAACCCAGACTGTCCGGGTGAATCCTGGACAGGTGGCAACCCTAGGTGGCGTACGGCCGCATACTCCCATAGAGAAGGATGGGGGCTGCGTACTAATCACACGCAGCACCTTTCCTACGCGGGAGCTGCCCGATACGGCCGTGCACACAGCACAGTGTGAATCTCGTGTGAATGAGGGCTAGGTTGTATTAGTTGTATCTTTGAAACAGGTTAATACATAGGACTCAGTAGGCAACTTGTATTGTTTAGAACCTCGATTCCCAACTGGTGGGTCGTGACCCAACAGTGGGTTGCGACCCTGTGTTCAGTAGGTCCCCGCCTGCCTTCCACTTTTCTAGGTGAGGGGCTCCTCAGCCTCCGCCTAGCGCAGCACTGTCAGTTCTCGTGCCAAGCAGCCATTAAAAATATGCTGCCCGGTGCCAAGTGTCAGCTTGAGGTGGGGTGGGGTGGGCTAGGGCTGCGAGGGAGCTCCATCCTTAAGTTCATTGCTTACAGCTCCATCGCGTGTTCTGTATAGGTGCCTGGACCGGTTTGATGTAACATTCTGGCTCCACAGGTCAGGTGCAAGACTTTGCCCAATCAGGGCCCAGTACTCTGTAAGAGCCATGATTGTGCAAAGTCATGATGACCGAGCACATTGGCCAGAAAGCTCTGGGCTTCCTCGTCACCTGGTGAGGAGGGAGCATGGAGACGGCTTCCCGGCTAATTAGGATGCCAGGCGGCGAGTCATTACAGCTTCCTTAATGGTACTTCCGGTATCAGTATTCGGCATCGGCGAGTACCAAAAAAAAATATCGTACTCCTACCCCTTACTGAAAAAATAGTATTGGTGCATCCCTACTCCTCAGCCCCCTCCTTAACATTAGAAGCAGAGAGCTAGGGGAGATTTTTATAGGACTTTTCAGCAAGCCAAAAAAGAAAGCTGCAATGTTAAATATTGATTAAAGTTGTGCTATAGGAATGGGAACATGTAACAAGTATAAAGTAGGTGTTCATTTTACAACTAAATTGCACTTTTTCTTTAAAAGTAAAACTATTTCAGTTTCCTGTTATGAACTTTTCCGCACTGCAAATAGTTTTTGTTACTGGCAAGATCCCTTGATGATGAGTTATAGATGCTTCACCCAAAAACACCAGAACTTCTTTTTCACATATGGGAACAGTTACTTTCTTTACACACCAACTCATTCATTAACAGGAGTGACAAAATTTAGTATTGTTTGGAAAGATAACATTGCCGATTCTGAATGTTATTGACTCATATGAAATGGAGTCTAGCTTAGCATGTACTAAAACCATTAGTCTCATTATGCAATAAATCTGGGGCACTGGAGTCATTAAGGTCAATGACCCCCTGTGCAGAGGCCCATTAAATCACTGACAAGGATTTTCTTTCCACTTAATCTGTGTTTTGTGAGAGTTATACTTTATATATTATACAGAGCTTATTCCGTATTGCATGTGCCAAAGCAAAAGGAATTTAAAGAATTTACATGAAAAATAAGGCCTGCTTATGCTGCAGCTGCCATCTCCTGGATACAAAATGCTCAGTAAAAGCTAGTAAAAAAAATAGAATGAAAAATGTAAAACAAATACTCTTTTTGTACCCCAACTCCTGACAGGCTCGCCTAGGCAGGGTGACATTACTGGGCCTTCTTCCAATGTGTGTTTTTTTTTATTGTGTTCACTGGGTGTTTTTGATTTTGTGGGCCCCTTCCCCCCTGGAGGCCCTCCTTATGTTTTTTTATTACATCTTCCAGATGTCTTCAAGCTGGTTATGTGACATGCAGGGTTCTCTTCCTCTTCAGATCTTCTCCTAATGGTGGGTAATCCTTAATAATGCACACAACAGCTCCTTTCATCATTATATGTGAGTGTAGGGTTCCATGGTGCCACCCTCTCAGGGGGCAGGTTCATGACACCCTGAACTCACAGAATGCCCTCAGTCCCGCTGAATAACTGCATGGGACAGCGGTGGAGAGGAAGTGAGTATTGGAGCCAGAGCTGATCTTTTATTTTAAGGCCCAAATACACTTCTCCGATATGGTATAGTAATGTACGTGTTAACAACTACTGTACTTTACCACAGCACATGTTAACTTACTTTACATACATTTGCACACTGTGGTGCCATTCATTTTAAATTGTATCTCAACCCACTAAGGCAATGCAGCTCTGACACATACACATTGAAACACACTACAACACATGGTAATGCACTATCCTGCCTTGTAATGCGCTGCATTGGAATAAAATCTGCATGTCCATGTTAAAGTGACATTAAAGTCAAAACATTTTTCCCTCCCTCCCCATGTTAATGTTAGCACTTACCTTAAATGATGTCTCTTAATCCGATCTTCTTCTTCTTTCCTGATGTTTTCATCTGTCCCTCCAGCGGTGCGGCGGCTCTCTCCGATCCAGCGCTGACTCCTCTCTGCTGGCAGGCACTTCAGATCCAGCGGTGTCTGCATGTGGGTGCACGCGTCCATATACTTACCTTGCGTCTCTGCTCATCTCCCGGCCGAGAATCTGAAATGCGCATGCGCCCGCCCCAAGATCCTTTGCGGCCGCACGAACAGTTCCGGACTCTCGGGGGGGGAAACAACGAGGTAAGTTTAAACCGCTGTTAAAGTGTTTTTTTTTTTTACTTTTTGCCTATATCTACTGCTTTCTAGCAGTAGATATAGGCAAAAGAAAAACGGAGGCTTTCTAACCCCTTTAATGCAACACACCACAATAGCAAAGTGTAATGGGCCACTCTACCTTTACCTCTTGCCTGTAGGTAAAAAAAATTATGTTGGGTCTTAAAATATAATCTTCCCAATACTTAAAGCTGGCGTGGGCCCTGCAGCTGTCCCACGTCAGCTCTATATACCGAGAGCTGAGCGATTATGTGATCACTGATCACTCAGCTCATGGTCTTTTCCCAGCAGAGAGCAGTGACTGTCAGTCTCTGCTCCCGTCAGGGATTCCCCCTTCCTCTCTCCATTCCACCAGCTCTCATTGGAGGTACAGACAGGGAAGGGGGCAGGCACAGCTGGTTCTGGCTCTAGAGAGGCAGAGCCAGCTGTCAATCAGGCAGCCAGGTGGATCCTGACAATATTGTTGGGATCCTTCCTGGCTGCAGCCTGCTATATGCTGACTTTGGGTCACAGGAGTAAACTCACCAATGCACTCCTGTAATGTACTCCTATATTCAAAAGAGAAGCCAGCTGGATTGCTTCTGTTTAGTTAAGAAACTCTTAGTTACCCCACTGTATCAGCCTGTAAACTGTAGTCCTGCAAACCTGGTGACCACTCCATAGTACAATGCTGCTATTGACTGCAACACTGGTCACAAAACACTCTGCCTATAATATTGGTCCGCAGACCAACAGGATACCCATCATCAGATGGCTGCATTGCATCATGGAAAGCTTGTTATAAAGAACATGAAGGTACTTCCAGCAGCTTGTTAAATCTTAATAGCCAAATCCCAATCCCATCATATAAATGCAATTTGAAGTTTCTAAAAATGCCTACGGCTCTGTCCACATCTGTGCATTGTGGCAATGTGAGGAAAGACGTGTTTTTATGCACATTGCGACAGCACGCCAAAATGCTTGTTACTTTGTAAGATGCACTGAGGTGTCCTTTATTGTTAATGGAACACCAATGCCTCTTGCTGCACCATGTGTTTTAATGGGTGTGAAATTGCACCTAAAGACATGGTAACAAAATACTATACTTTTGGTGTAGTACGTTTAAAAAAAAAAAGATGCAGTGATATTAAAATGAATAGTATGCCCTATACATAATGTACAAAAACGCGCATATATGCAGGCGTACTGTCACAGGCCTCTAATCTGAGACCCAGGGTTCAGATTGAAATGTTTTTATAATATTAACTTTGCTTGTAACATCTTATTTATACAGTGCCGGGGGGGAATATGTAAATTTAAAATAAAAATCGCTGTCTTCTGATGTTTACATTTTACATGTATGTCTTATTATTGTCACCTATCATAACAAAATTAACCAGAATTGAGACAAGTTGAGAGAACATGTTTCTTCAAGTCTTTGCTGTGTGCAAGGACAGCGGTGGCTCCTTTGGTGTTGACTCATAGTATATAATTAAAGACGGAGCTGTTTAGTTATTTAACAGGAGACTATTGAATTATTTAATTACAATAAATTGGACTTGTTGGTACTTCTTCGGAGGGAAATTCTGGAGTTCCGAAACGTATAGAAATGATGCTAGCCTCCGTGACCCCAGTTGACTGATCTGCAGAGTCAAAGCTGAACTCAAAGTAAGCAGCTAAATACTCAACCCAAATACCTACAGTATATGTGATATGTCTTACATGCTAAATTGTTTGACTGAAAGCAGCCCTGTCAGGAAATTAAAATTTGGCAAAAAGCTCCTCCAGCAAAATAAGAGTAAATACCTCTGTAGCTGCTTGTGCCACTAATTGCCATGGAAATGAAGGAAAATCTTCCCCTGAAGTCTGCTGAGAAGCTGACACCAAGTGTTGAGCTCCTGGAGCCCCGCTGTGCTCATTGGTTCCTCCCACCAAACCCCACATCATTGAACCCACAGACAAAAGCTGCTTCCATTTGCTGGATAAAAATGTCCTTGTTGGATTGGCCAAAGATGGTATGATTTCTGACAAAGAATCACTAACACAACTACAACCCGCTCCCCAGGGTCTGACGAAAAGATGATGTAGAGTACAAGAGGGGAAAGCTTATTGCTGGTTCCCTTTTCCCAAATGAGAAAAAAACCACTTGTGACCTGCAGGGTTGAATTTATACAACCTGCCACCCTAGACCAACTGTTCTGTGGCAGCTTCATCTGCCTTCTCCAGTTGACTAGCTAGCCTTAAAAGAGAACTATGGGATAACCTTTAGTTATTTTTTGATTGAAAAATATACTTTATTAATGTAATAAAATATACAAAAACAAGCTATACATTCGGGGTACATTCTACCTCGTACTGCGACGCAGCGCATAAACACCACATAGCAATACAGCTCAATCACACAATAAATTACATTCACACTGCGGCGAGATGCCTGACGTGTAGCGCAAGACAAGAGTCCTGAGCCCTCCACGTCATTCATGACACTGCATTACCCCGTACTGAGTCTGTGGTCCGTAGGATCCACATCAATTACCTTCAACTAAATAAACGTCAATAAACCTTGCGGCGCAATGTCTGACGTGCGGAACTATAAGGTTCCTCACATCCTACATGGCACCGCGACATCATGTGATGGGGAGAGGGAAGAGGGGTAGGGTAGGGGGGGAAGAGTTCACAGGCCCGAAGCTTTATTGAAGGACAAGAGACACAAAAAGGAGAGGGGGGGGGGGCGGGG
>NW_017306352.1:57924-85908 GCF_000935625.1 Nanorana parkeri | reverse complement strand
AAGTCTTTGAGTTCGTGTTCCAGAGCCCTCAACAGGGCCTGTGCGACAGGGCAATGCCAGAAGAGATGCAAAGCGGTCTCCTCCTCGGTGATGCAAAAGGGGCAATGCCTGTGTCTGCACAGGTTTCTGGCGTGCATAAAAGTCCGGACGGGCAATCCTCCCTGGATCGCCATCCACGCCAGATCTTTGTGCCTGTTGGTGAGTCTCTTGGACGAGACACTCCTCCAGACAAATTTGCGAGTGTATAGAGGGAGGCCTGGAACAGTCTCAACCTTTAGTTATCCCATAGTTCGCTTTAGGGTCACGGGAAGACATATACTAACCTCCTATCGTGACCCAAAGCTCAGTATATAGCAAACTGTTGCCCTCTATATATTGAGAGCGCAGCAGCCGGGACGGATTGCGACAATACTGTTGAGATCCACCCAGCTGCTTTTTTGATTGAAAAATATACTTTATTAATGTAATAAAATATACAAAAACAAGCTATACAATCGGGGTACATTCAACCTCGTACTGCGACGCAGCGCATAAACACCACATAGCAATACATCTCAATCGCACAATAAATTACATTCGCGCTGCGGCGAGATGCCTGACGTGGAGCGCAAGACAAGAGTCCTGAGCCCTCACGTCATTCATGACACCGCATTACCCCGTACTGAGCTCCACATCAATACCTTAAACTTCTATAAACCTTGCGGCACAATGTCTGATGTGCGGAACTCGAGGTTCCTCACATCCTACATGGCACCGCGACAACACATCAAGCATAAAACTTTAACCTACAAAAAAGCAACAGGTGTGATGGGGGAGAGGGAAGAGGGGCTAAGGGAGGGGAAAGAGTTCACAGGCCCGAATAATCTTCTCAGACATCCTCTTCCTCCTTAAAGTCCATGAGGTGATAGTCTCTGAGCAGACTGATAATCAGTCTGCGGCAGTCCTCAGTGGACATCCTCTCCCTCCGGAGGGTGAGGGCTTCCTTGCGCACCAAATAGCATCCTTGAAGCAACACATCACCCGCCAGGCGCCTCCGATTTCGTCTTCTGTAAAAGCGCCACAAAACAGTCCGTACATCACACCAAAGTGAGTAATCGCTGTCAGCGGCACAAAGTCTTTGAGTACGTGTTCCAGAGCCCTCAACAGGGCCTGTGCAACAGGGCAATGCCAGAAGAGATGCAAAGCGGTCTCCTCCTCGGTGATGCAAAAGGGGCAATGCCTGTGTCTGCACAGGTTTCTGGCGTGCATAAAAGTCCGGACGGGCAATCCCCCCTGGATCGCCATCCACGCCAGATCTTTGTGCCTGTTGGTGAG
The DNA here is from genome assembly GCF_000935625.1 of Nanorana parkeri. NCBI lineage: Eukaryota > Metazoa > Chordata > Amphibia > Anura > Dicroglossidae > Nanorana > Nanorana parkeri. The sequence goes on along the minus strand of NW_017306352.1, from coordinate 84,594 downwards.
TCTCTTGGACGAGACACTCCTCCAGACAAATTTGCAAGTGTCTAGAGGGAGGCCTGGAACAGTCTCAACCTTTAGTTATCCCATAGTTCGCTTTAGGGTCACGGGAAGACATATACTAACCTCCTATCGTGACCCAAAGCTCAGTATATAGCAAACTGTTGCCCTCTATATATTGAGAGCGCAGCAGCCGGGACGGATTGCGACAATACTGTTGAGATCCACCCAGCTGCGGGATTGACAGCTGGTTCTGCCTATCTAGAGGCAGAGCCAGCTGTGCCCGCCCCCTATCCCATCCGTTCCTCCAGTCACTGCTGTGCAGTTTTTGGCTGTGTTTACATATGCGTGACTCAGATCAGCCCCTACTGCAGTTACTTGTTTTGTGACCTACCTTAAAATTACAATGTTATTTTTTCCTCCTGCCTAGAGCAGACTGATGGCACCATCTCAGCCTAGACGTACTCACTTACCTGTAGCTCTCGAGAGCCTCTGTTTAATTATAGAAGTTATTTTATAAAAATGATACTGTTGCTGTATATTGTGCCATGTGCCAGAAATGTATCCATGCAGACTTACAAAATTACTGAACCTTTGCACAGCCTCAGTGTTTGCTGGCACTACAGGGTTATGAATCCCAGAACACATTACCAGCCGGGAGTTTGTACGTACACAACCAATGGAAACATCCCGTCTGTCCACCTCTGAGGGACACAATCCCACACCTACACTGTGCAGAGAGGGATGTTTTTTGCTTTGCATGGTAACACTTCACCTCTGCGACTGAAGGCAAAACAGGAAGAGGAATTTCCACTAATCACACTGAACTCTAATGAGGGAAACATTTGGTCAGCTTTGCCTTTTTCTCTCCCAGTAACAGGATGTGCACAGCACATGCAGTCCTCTCTCCAGAGCATTGATGAGTAATTGCAAAAAATGTCTGTGTTATTATTTAATTTAAAACATTTTGCATAGCAGGATATTACATCCTTTCCTATTAAGCCTCCTCTCATGCTTTATTCAATAGTGAGCCCAGCATGTAATTATAGGCTTAAAATAGATTGGTATCTCCTCAGAAATTATTGTAGATTCATTTGAAGGGATATCATTCTGCAATTCAAGGAGATTTTTAATGAACGCTTTATCTGCTTGAGAAACCTATGTCTGATTTTTTTATTATTATTTTATATTTCATTCATATCAAGATGTGCAGTATGATCTAGCACCTGCCACCAAGTAGAAATGCAGCTTTTACATTTATTGAAGGGAAACTACAGTCATTTTAAATATTTTTCACATAAATAGCGAGCGTATGAATGTGATCGGCTTCATTTAAATAATCTTGTTGCTGTGTGATAGTGTTTTAAAATCCTTGTCTCTATATGTAGTTTGTCATTTTATAGACACCTGCTTCCTCAATAAATATAAAGGCACTGCTTCCACCTTAAAGGGTATCTAATACCACAAGCAACAACACATAATCTCTTGCAGCTCACCGAACTTTAAATATGGTGTCTGCATTTGTTTTTTTAGGATTTTTTTTTCCAGTGAGTCTGTGATGTTTTAACTTTCTTTAACAGATCAAGCTGTCCAGAAAAAGTGGCAGATAGAGTGTTGAGACAAACCATTTAACACTGACAGAGGTGCTTACAATGGCCAGCTTTTATTATTTTGCGTAAACCCTTTACCTCAAAAGAAAAAACTATAAAACTGTTACTGTAACTGCGTAAAAAGTGTTAGCTGGAATTCGCCTTTAAAGAAGAACACAGAGCTCTGTGATCGAGCCATAATGGTGGGACGTGATGAGGGCATAAAGTTGTATGCTAGTGAACAGCTTATTTATGCTCATGAATTAAACAGCGTATGGAAGATTTATCTCTGGAGTACGACTCCCCCTTTTTTACACTAGTATATACAGTATACCATAGTGTACTGCCGCTAAATGACAGATCCCCGCTGGCTTCCGGCTGGGGATTCCTGTTTATATAATTGACCAAATATGGTCTTGACCCAGAATCCCATTTGTTTACATACAATATCCAGTCTGAGATCTGTCAATTGTGACTGTAGAAGAGGCAGATAAACATCATCGGGTGCAGTGTGTCATCGTGTTGGCTGTACAACATTATTGGATGGCTGGTCATTGTGATTGACATGGATCTAACTCGCTGGACCACTTTTTAGTGAATGTGTCAGACCCCTACATGCCTGCTGGGGGATCAGGACGTGGGGATAAGGCCCTTGTCTCCTCAACATTTGGGACAAAATGTCCTGCAAGGGAGGCCAATGTTAAAGTGACATTGAATTCAGACTTTTTTTGCCCCTTCCCAATCCTGCTGTAGGGACTTAACTTAAATGCTGCCTCTTGATTCCATCATCTTCTTCTTTACTGTCCCTTTCAGCTGTCCCTCCAGCGCTGGTGCGGGTCTCCGATACAGCCCTGACTCCTCTGTCCTTCTCTCCTCTGACTTCCCACTGAGTCTGTGAGGGTGCACGCTGCTCCATAGACTTACCTTGTGTCTCTCCTCGTCTCCCGGCCGAACAACTGAAGTGCGCATTCACCCGCCCCAAGATCCTTTGCGGCCGTCCGAGACTCTTCAGATGTTTGGTCGGGAGCGCGTGGCGAAGACACAGGTAAGTTTAAACCCTTTTTAAAAGTGTTTTTTTAATTTAAATGTTTTTACATATATCTACTGCTTGCTAGCAGTAGATATATGCAAAAACTACTGAGGCTTTAAAAACCCTTTAAAGGCATAAGGTTCGAGAGGGGGTACCCCCTTTCTAAATGTTTACAAGCATCAGCCGGGGGTATGGGTGGGAGACTTGGGCAAATATGGCCAATTTATTTGCCCCTTCACAGAACTGCAAACAGGCTGGGTACGGATCGAAAGCATGTTCAACCCAGCAAAAAGACAAAAAAGCAAATAGCTTAATCAAGCAGGCTTGTCCAAAAGGCAGAACAATGGTGATGTGTGAACACAGTATTTCTATCAACCAGTCAGAGAAAATGTCTGCAATGATCTGACTATAGAAAGACAGTGCAGTCTAATTGCTATGAGTTACCATGATTTCTACATTAGCTTTGCTGTTTGCCTTATTGTGTGATATGATCTTTCTCAGAAAGGTACTACTACCCCACATGTAGAACAGAACAGTTAGGATCAACTCCACCAAATGTGATGTTTAACAGTGTAAAGAGGGAAAAATGTGCAAACTACACACAAGTAATTGTTAAAGTATAACTAGAAATAAAGCACACCAAAACATTCTGTCATTTACCTAGTGAGATTGAATTGTGCCCTATTTGTGCTCTTTTAATCAGTTTCAGAAGGTAGTCTTGATTTACCTACAAACACAAAACTTTTAGAGCCATTATAGTTTATGCCAAAATCAATAGCCCTCCATATCTTTTTAGTACAGTACAGACACCTTTGATCCAGACAGGGAGTATACAGATTATGACATCATGCTTTGCTCTTCTATGGGTTCAAACCAATTACCCGCAGGCTTTCAGCAAGGCAGGACTTTTGCTTTGACCACAGCTTCAAAGAGGCAGCCTGTTATCTATAAACTCTATGGTCATGACATAAAAAACAGAAGAACCATGAACAATGAGTTTCTCACACCAACACCTGGTAGTATTGTAATGATAAGATTCTCCAAGAAAGAACAACTGATACTCTGCAGTCTCCAAAGGCTTTTAGCATGTAACCTCTCTAAATACAATAATGAAGACTTTGATCATCAAACAAAACAGCAGGTAATTCAGGCAATCCAGCTGAAACTGAAACTATTCTGATGATACAATAACATTTCTCAAATATAAATACAAAATATGATCATGATTCGGTTAGATATAACTAAATATCAAGATAATTTAGTGAATATGGTAAGTATTGCAGATATGTTTGCTAAATGCTAAGTGATTTATATATAGTTAGCTGTAGCAGTTATTAGCAAAGTGTGCTAGCATAGTGCGCTATTGCATAGTGATACCTGTGACAATAATCAGGGCAAATTAACTATCCCCCAGCTAAGGTTTAGATCTACCTTAGAATCAGATTTGCATTTTGCTAAGAAGCAAATGAACCCCTGTCTTAGAACTCAGTTCATATCTATTTCCTCCAATTGTTTCCCACTTTTACACAAAGCTAGCTAATATTTTCTACTTAGTTCCATGTCTAAAGTTGGTTTTGGCCACACGCAGTAGCAGTGCATGTTATTTTAACATATTAGGTTACTCAGACATTATTTTAATCAGTCCAGGCCTTTCTAGTGTAAACACTGATATTTAGAAACAGCAGCCTCTGCTATATTTTATCTGCTTTACTGTATGTGTGTCTTTGGACGGTAAAATGCGTGTGGCACATTAAAATTCCATGTGAAATCAGGGCTGTGTTTAGAGGTCATGCTGCTCTATGAACACTTGAATAATGGTGTCCTTTTGTCCAGACTCCATTCCTTTTGTACTAAGCATGTTACATGCAGATTGTTGCCATTAAAACGAGGGCTTTGCCCTCTAATCCTGCTGACCTAAGCAATGGCACAGCACTGATAAAAGCAAAGTAATAATGCTTGAAGATTGGCCATATAGCCACCCTGCCACAGTGTGGAGGCCAAAGTGTGAAGTGTGTATAAGCTGTACTACGTTTTATACAGCCTTGTTTAAACTGCCATCTCTCTACTATTATAAAATGAACTCAGCATTTGTTTAACAGTCAGTGTGCATGGCTTAGCTCAGTGTTTCTGAACCTTTTTTCTGTCACTGCACACTTTAAAAGTATGTAAAATCTTGAGGCACCCCAATCTAAAATGTAAAGATATGATCCCTCTAAAATCTGTATCAAACCATTTTCTGATAGGGGCCTTGTATGGATTTTTTTAAACAAAAAAAAGTGGACCATCCCCCTTTAACATCAGGCCCCCTCCCTTCACATCAGAGCCCCTCACTGTTCAAATCAGAGCCCCCCCACCGTTCACATCTGAGGCCCCTCTTTCATATCAAAACCGCTCCCTTCACATCAGGGGCTCCCCTTCACATCTTGGACCCCCTCCTTTTACATCAGTCACCTTCTTTCACACTAGGAGCCCCCCTCTTTAATATCTGAGTCGTACCACCACATAAGAAGCCGCAGCTGTGGCAACATGACAGAGGATGGGAAACAGAATGGACCTGGACGGAGGTGAACTTCTATCCTTATCTCAATGGATCCCACCCGCTCTGTATTTGAGTTTTTGGTTTCTATGGTGGTGGTGGCTGGCCTGCCTGCCTGCACTTTAAAAAGGCATGAAGGTTTGTGAAAATTTTGAGGTGCCTCAAAGGAAACCAGAAGCCACCCCAGCATGCCATAGATCCCTGGTTGAGGAAGGCTGGTGTAGCCTTTGCTTTTTTTAAATCAAAAATACAACTTAACAATGAACAAGAAATAAGGACCAACCACACACTTTGTGCTGAAGACTTAAACCAGATAGGTATTGGCACTTGGTTAAAGTGACACTTGCCATTTCTTATGCTATCTCATCTAATAATACTTCTACATAGAGGTTGTTGAATGCCTAATTTCAAAGCTCTCTAGACATTCCTAGATAGCAGTTGTGAAACTCTGTTTATAAAAAGAGAGGTATACTACAAGTACAAAGTACAAACGACTTCCAGACAGAAAAGTTCTTCCTGGTTCATTGAGGCACTCTAGACTGTATTTGCATTTTGACTACAGTCTCTGGTTCTGTACATTACCATTTTCCTGGATTCTGTGTATTTTTTGTTATTTTCCCTAACCTTTGTCCTATTACTTTTTTCTGTATGCCATTAACCAAAACTCAGCATGAGTGTTTATCTGCCAAAACAATGTGTTCCCCCTATTATTGCTATTTAGCAAATGAAAGTGTATTTTTAGTCTTCAATTTTTCTTCATACTTACAAAATACAGTATACAGTGCATACAATTTCTTGTAATGACATAGGATAGATAAGCAATAGTAGTCATTTAGATTGTAGTATACATGTAATCTGTGTTGAAAAGTTATAACATAATTTCCATCACTATTGTATCATATCTGCATTTCTGTCCTGTATTGTTGTAGGCAGAGGAAGGATAATACATTCATTGTCATCAACTCTAAAATAAACATGTATAAACCAGGTGTGCTTGTTGTAGTATCAGGGGGGAATCATCAATGCCAATATGGAATAATGTAAGTTCTACAGAAGGGAGTATAGTTTTCTCTGCTATATCTGAGATCCTTTATTATATCATTTCAATATTCTACTTTCACTTTGCAACAGTGAAAGTCATACTCTTCCTGGTCCTTTCCCAATGATATCACACGTCTAGCAGACAGATTAGCCTTTCACCAGTGAGATCCAACCTCCAGCACACACACATTGTTCTTTACCCTGTATCCCTCCTCCAGCACACACTCAATGGACTTTCCCTTTTATCCCTACTACAGCATATGCACATTGGTCTTTCACCAGTAAAATCCCTCCTCCATCACACACATTGGTCTTTCACCAGTAAGATCTCTCCTCCATCACACAAACACATGGGTTTTTCCCCAGTGAGATCCCTCCTCCATAACACACACATTGGTCTTTCCCCAATGAGATCCTCCTCCATCACACACACACACATGGGTTTTTTCCCAGTGAGATCCCTCATCCATAACACACACATTTGTCTTTCCCCAATGAGATCCTCCTCCATCACACACACACACACACACAGATGGGGTTTTTTCCCAGTGAGATCCATCCTTCAGCATGCACACATTGGTTTCTTCCTAGTGAGATTCCTCCTTCAGCACACATACATATTGGTCTTCCCTAATAAGACCCCACCTCCAGCACACACATTGGTTTTCCCTTGTGTCCCTCCTCCAACACACACACATACATTGGTCTTTCCCTTATACTTAGTGATCTGTCCCTAGTATATAAGCATTAACCTCTTAGCACCCAGCCCCAGCTCAGGTGCGTTAACCGTCAGCACCCATACCTCTATGCATATGTGATAATGCCACAACGTCTAGTTCTCAACCCATGTGCATTATCTCCTCAGTTCTCAATCACCAGACATGTATATTAACCTCTAAGTGCTCAGTACCCAGCTCATGTAGGTTAACCCTTAGCACTCAGTACCTAGTGTATGCGCTTTAACCTCTCATCAGTTATTGTTATGCTTATGTGTTCTGCTTATGTGCATTAATCTCTCAGCTGCCAGTTCCCAGTGCATGTGCATTTACCCTTCAGCTGCCAATCCCCTACACATGTGTAATAACCCCTTTGTGCCCAGTGCATGAGCAATAACCCCCCAGCATCCAGTGACCAAGGCATGTGTAACAATCTATCACATTTATTTTGTGCACTATGCCAAATATCATTCACTTACTCCAGGGAAAATGTCATCTCTAACGCCCCATTTCCTTTTATAAACAATCTTCATCAACAAATCCCTGCCCCGTCTTTCACATCCTTAGCACCTCCTACACTGTTTCTGGACTCCATGACACAGTCCCTGCTAGTAACCTGATTACATTTTAGTGTCTCCTTTTCAAACTCCATTGCCCCCAGTTCCACTGGCACACCCATCCTGTTTCAGTTTTTTAATCTTCTCCACCACCTTTACAGTCGTGGGTGCTGCTGATGTGCTCCCCACCAACTCCACTGCCCAAGAATACCCTGCTTCATTTTTAGTGGACCATTTCCTAATAAACTGATTTTACCCCTAATGCTCCTCTGTGAAACCCTCGGTGTTAAGGGCTTGGGTCCCATGCTACTGCTCTATACAGTAATTATTCTGTTATGTGAATGGGTGCCACATTTCTCTGGCCCTGTCATTCACTTGCATGGCTATGACCATAATTTGTAGCCCTTTTTTCTTGCTAATTAAAAAAAACCAGTAACCTCCATTTGTGAGTGAGTCATCTTCTATACATACTGCCTGCTGTCATTACTTCACACTCTCCTCTTGCACATATTTCTTCCTGTTATACAATCCGCAATCTTCTTCTGCACATATTGCCTGCTGTCATGCCCTCTGTACTTTTCTTTTGCAAATACTGGGGGGAATTCATAAAAACTGGATCATGTTGGTTATGTGTTTAGATGAAGCACTGAGATCTTGAGGAATGCTGAATTAAGTTTGACTTGCTTAGGAAGACATTACACGTATGTACAGCATTGTGCAGGAAACATATACATAGGAAAACCTCCTGTGTATGAAATATAAGCATGCATATAGAGAGACTAACATTGCATTATACTGCCATCTACAGATCAAAAGACATATTGCAGTCAGTAATACAATCAGTACATACACACACACACACACAATAGGTTGGACTTGATGGACTTATGTCTTTATTCAACCTCAAATACTATGTAACTATGTAACTATGTAACTATGTATATCAGCATATGCTGCTGTATTTCCAACAGAGCAGACAAAATCTGGAGCAGTTGCCCATGTCAACCAATCAGATTCTCTTTTTCATTTTCAAAGCTTGACAGAACAAACTGAAAAGAGAAGCTGATTGGTTGCTATGGGAAACTGCTCCAGATTCTGTCTGTTCCAGTTTTTTTGATTCCCCCACTGTCTGCTGGCATACCTTCCGAACTTTTCCTACACATACTGCTGCTGTCATACAGTCCATACTCCTTCTTTGCACATACTTCCCTCTGTCATACCCTCCACACTCCTCCCCTGAACATACTGCCCCTTGCCAGACCCTCTGTACTCTTCACTAAAGAAGGCTTTATTGCAATATCAAGTTATTCTTTTCTAGCTAGTTTTGTTAGACGAGTTAAACACAGTAAACAAACAAGTAAAGAGTTACGTGTGTTTGTGTGTGTATGCACAGAAACTATTAAAACTAGGGATGCAGCAATACCAGTTTTTCGGTATCAAGTGCGAGTACCAATGTTTTGCTTTCAGTACTCGCAGATACCTACTACTGACCCCGATGCTTCTGCTGGCATTAAGCCGGCTTCCCGGGCAATCAGGAAGCCGGGCGGCAGGTAATGGCATGGTTTCCTGATTGCCTGAAAAGCCGGCTCCATGTTGTTTGGCTGGCTCGATGCATGATTGGTCGGGAAATCGGCTTCCCAGCCAATCATCAAGGAGCCGGCTGTTCAGCCAGCTCGATGTTGATTGGCTTGGGAGCCGGCTTCTCAGCCATTCAGAATGAAGTCGGTTTCCCCGGCAATCAGGAGAGGGTCGGGAGAGGGTCTTTACTCGCCGCCCGGCTTCCTGATTGCACGGGAAGCTGGCTCCATGTTCCCCTATGGCACTGCCAGTCAGAGTAAATCTTCCTCTGACCAGAAGTTCTGGTATCGGGGAAGGTATCGGAGCATTCCTAATTAAAACTATGAAAATATTAAAGCAGAACTCCTAGCAAAAATAACAAATAAAAATGAGAAGTCCATTCAAGATAAAATAATAACCAAGCCTTTCCTGCTAAACTTACCTTCAGGAGAGAGATTTCCAATGGAATAGTTTTTATCACACTAGATGTTCTCAGTCTGATGGCTCATCCTACCCACTTCCTCTGAGACCAGGTCATCCTGGACCAGCCCCCAGCCTTTCACTGGACAATTAAAGGAGAAGCCTCTCCCTATCACTCGATTTTCTCTTCACCATGCATCTTGTTAGCACATGAACTGACTGGCTCCTTGAAGTACTTCTTCCTCTCACACCCCAGCCAAGCTGTACAGGGAATGAAAGAAGCTGATACATTTAACTGTATCTAATACCTTAAACTGCTTAAATAAAAAGAAAACAAATGTAATGATTTATTAATGATTGCAAATGCTGCTTTAATTTGTGTCTGTATTAAGTTATATCAGCGCAGAGTTCAGCTTTAAATTTTCGCACAACGATGTTTCCTTTCCATGGAATCTAAAGACAGTTTTTATGAATGTCTGAATTATCTAAGGAAAAAAATAGATTCCGATTTGGAAATTACCTTGTTTTTTGGCTACTTTCATATGGTAACCTCGCCGAGCAAAATTACCTCACCTCATTTCTGCTTTCATTTTCACTGTGCACAACTAATTGCACATCTAAAATCACTGGGGAATTTTATTCCAACAGCCATACATTAAATCTAAAAAGGGTGTTGGGACTGCAGACTGAATAGGACAAGCCACAATTTCAAGTTTTTTTGTAGGGAATTACCAGGGATTTGCAGGTCAGTAGGAAAAAGAAGCTTTACCACATGCTTTGGGCCTGTCCCTGGAGACTCACCATTTCCAATGAAGTGACGTAAACCAAAGGATGACTGTAAATTAGAAAACTGGGGCATTGTCTTAAAGTGAATCTTTGCTTTGACCATGCACAAGTAAAGTAACAAGTTCACTTTACTGGCGGCCCATTAGCTGTTGGTTCTTATGTTCCTTTTGCTTCCCCACAGTTCAGTTTATATTATGTACATGTGTGAAGAGCCTGATATAATGAGGATTCTTTATGCACATGCCTAAACAACCCTTTTTAATACAGGTAATGCAGGGATGATGTAGAGACGAAAGATTGGCATGAGTGCCTGTGATATGTTTTCAGCATCAGTGGAGCCTTGTAAGTGATATCATCTGGACAATCATCTCAGGACATAAAGTGAGTTCATAACCCACATGAAATCAAGCAAAATGATGCAAATCTAAAAATATGGCGAGGTCAGCAATGGTAGAATGAGTCAGTAAGCAGAGTCAGGAAAAGGTCTGGTCAGCAACGAGCGGACAGTAAAGGACAGCAGGCAAGAATTGTAGTTGGGAAACAGGCTGAAGTCAGTAATAGGACCAGGTGAGAAAAAGAAGGAGAAACCACAGATGAGTTGAGAAGAAAGCCAGAATGGTAATAGAGGTTGGGCAGAGATTCAGATTACAGATTCTGGGTCGGTGGTAACCTGCTGATCCTTGGCACTGGCAGCACATAGCCTTAAATAGCTTTCATGGCACCACTGCCAGCAGCAAGCGAGTCACATGCTCTACAAAGGTACCAGGTATTGTTCTGCACTTGCAGGAGTCAAATAGTGCAATGGGAAGAGCAAAGGGAAAGTATCTGCTGCTGGTGACCCCTCCCTCACCCCCATTAAAGAGAACCTTCATGGACAAAACACAGGTTTACTTTAAGGCAGGAGCTTGCCAGGTGTTCAGGACAGTAATCTTTTACATTTGGTACTCCTCTTAGGCCATATGTTTCATCAAATTTCCAACGAGTGATCGGGAGGAGATCAGACAAAGCAGGAGCACCATGTGTTTATTGTTTCAATCATTATACCCTACCCTGTGTTCCTTTTATGTTGCAAAACTTTGAACCCTGAGGACCACCTTGGCCTCTACAGCACAATCCAACAAACGCAAATGCTGCAGAAAGACCTCTGTACCAAGAAACGTTTACAGTGGACCTCCCAAAGGTATGAACGGGACTCATGATATTACGACACAGAGCTTTGTTATTCCTTTTGTTGCCTAAACAGGTCCCTGTGTGGAGCTCACATGACATCCTAGCATGAGGTTTGTTTTTACTGTTCTGGACTATGCAAAACTAAAGTAAAAATAATAATTAAAAAAAAAGCAGGAGCAGCAAATGCCATGGACAGTTCTGTCCTTTCCCATTCCTGTTATTAATCAGCAAAGTCAAGTAGCATCAAATAACATCATTGCTACCTCTCATGTATACAAAACAAAATACAGCTTCCCCCAAATTATGGACTGTTAAAGGTCCCCGCAGACCTTCACACATAATTTTCTTTTCTTTTAGAAAACATAACCTGGAATGATTTTCAAATTAACCATATCACCTCTCCTAATCGTATCGCCTGTCCTGTCCCCCAGAGGTAAACATGATCATTAAGGAAATATGTCTCAAACAGGCTTTTATGGATAATTATTTTTACATTAGTTGCACTGGCAAAAGCATGCTGAGAACTATTAACTGGCACAACATAATAGAAATGAGTGTATTAATGATATGCTGCCACTGGTGGGTACTTGTGGCCCAAGGGCATGATTAGTCTTTTATCAACACTCTTCTATTCATTTATCTGCTTCTCGCAGGACTGTCATTATAATAAGTATTCTATAATTTGATGCTTTACAGATTGTGTATCATGATACAATTATCTGTATACACTGAAAACTCCTGTCTGATTTTCTAGGACACAGGAAGCACAGCGGCCAAATAAAAGGGAAATAAAAGGGAAAATGGTAGGACTGATAAATGGATGCTGTCATTGCCTATTTGTTAGGGAGTAAGCTCCAGAGGTGTCATTTTTATTTACTACTAAAGCTACTAATAATACTATGTACTATGCTACTACTACTACACTGTTAGAAATGTGTTCAAAATCATTCATCAGAGCATTCGATCTTGCCATCATTGAGTCAACTCATTATGTTTGAAAGCCCTTGAAAACTTTGTCCAGACTTTGAACGGACTTCAATGGAATCCCAGACCTATTACACAGGTTTCGTTTGTGCCTACCACATGTGCATTACATATGTACAATTTTTCCCAAACAGAAATCACATTGACGGTTAGAATTTTCTTTCATTCATATAACATAAGCCTCTGATTTTTCTCATTACCACAGTCGAAAATGAACACCTATTACACTCCACTAACCATTGGAGAATTGAACGGACAGACCTTTTTTAAACATAAGGTATATGGCCAGCTTTAGTAGTGGGCAGGAAAGCCAATGGAAAGGAATGTGCTCATTTCACCCAAAACTCAGCTATCGCCCGCTATATGCTGACAGCGCAAAGCTGGCTGACATCCCATTACCTGACTGATAGCTGGCTCTGCCTCTCTAGACGAGGCAAAGCCAGCTGTGCCTGCCCTCTCTCCTGTCTGTCCCTCTAGTCTGCGCTGGACGAGTGGAGGGGGGTTTCCTTAAGGCAAGTGGTAACTGACAGTCATCATTCTCTGCAGGGAGAAGATCGGGAACTGAGCGATCAGTGGTAGGTGATTGCTCAGTTCTTGATCTACAGAGCCAATGTGTGACAGATGCAGTGTCACATGCCAGCTCTAACTATTGGGATGAGTGTATTTCACTCTTCCTATATTTCTCCTTTAAATATGTAAGATTTAATACTGATTGACAAGCTACATGCTTGTAAACCAGCAATGACAATACTGATATCCATATCCCTTGAAGCATTGTTTCATCCCATTGTAGAGCAAGCAGACACAGTCTACATGAAAGTGTGTCAGGAACCCAGGGGGGCCGTTCCTCGTCAGGTTCGCAGGCTCGGGCATCGGGCACAGGTAGCTCCTCCTTCTCCCCCTGGCAGGGCATCTGGCGCTGGTGCGGCCAGTGTGTGTGCGCAAGTCGCGCGTCGGATGCACGTGCGCGGTACGAAAGCGCGGACATTATTCGTCACTGCCAAGGGGTTCCACACCTGGTCCATTATTCCAGCCCTGACAAAGTGGCAACTTTTCTCTGAATTTAGGAACTTAGGAATGAGGTATGGGAACCTCATTCATGGACTCTACCTATGCGGTCTACCTCTCTATAGGAGGTTGTACATAAACATTTCAGACTACTTATTTAGAGGTGTCTTTTGTATTGGCTGGCGAGTCTCCCTGCATCTAGGTTCCTGACACCAACACCTTAATACATTTACTTGCAGGATTTATAGGTATTTGTGAGACTCTGCAGGGAGACTTAAAGAAAACTGTAAGTGCAGATGTATTTATAATTAGGTGCTGCTCTCTACATGACGGTAGCAATTCTGCTCTGTTAAAACCATAAAACCAGATATATTGAAATATGTATGTGTGAACCTTAAATGATGATTGATTTTCTATATTTTAATCTATCCAAGTTTAGAGATGCAGTTTTTACTGTACTGCTGATTTTGAGTTACAATTGGTAATCAATCAGTAAGCCTGACAGGCAGACGTAAGTATAGTTGAAACAGTTGTTAGGAATGCTCAAGAAGACTTGGCCTTTAAAATGAGTTTGAAGAATAAACCACATTACTCAGGACATAGACTATGATGCCCAAAATGGGATAGAAGGAGAACACATGACTCAGCTACTGGAGTATGGCACTCCCTTATGCTAATCAGAAAGACTTTTAAGGTAAATATCACATAGGTTATTTTAAAGTAAAAGCATGGATAAAAGGATGAGGGATGATCCTTCAAGACACACACTCACTCACACACACATTCACACTACAGACACACGCACAGCATCACACAGACACACCCACACTCACATTGAATAGACAGACACCTGTTAGGACTATTTTTACTTACTAACTAAAGCCACGTTTCTTAAGCATCTTATAGATTTCTGCTGTAAGATATACGATATTTTGTAATCATCAAGCATCTTATAGACTAATTCTGTAAGATATACCATATCCTGTAATATTTTGTAACTTTAAATTAAACACATTCTGAACTTTATGCAACAACGGAAACAATCATCTATTATTGAACTTTTCCACCCTATGCTTTGAGAAAAGGAATATGACATATTTCGTGTCATTTTCTTACATGCTCTGAATTCAAGAGCAGTGTAGCATTGTGGCCGACCCATCACAGGAAGCTGCATTTGCTGGACTTCACAGGTAGGATCAACAGTTATTTATGGGACTTTGCAGGGGGACTAAGAGAAAACTGTAAGTTCAGATGTGTTTATAATTAGGTACTACAGCGCATATTTTTTTTTAATGGAAGTCCACAGTTCTACTTTCAATATTTTCTGTAACACCTAATTAGAGACAATAAGACATTATGGAAACAGGAAGCACACACTTATCATTTGATATTCATAACAGAAAGATAAAAAGAAAATATATGAAGTTAGATGCTCTATCATGATAACAAAAGTGAAAGTCACTATATGTTTAACTGGGTGCAGCCATGTCAGGTAATTGTTGCATCGGAATATTTCCAGATGTCAGCTACATACATGGCCACTCCTTGTACTGGGAAAGCTATAATCAGAAGTGACCATCGTGTTCACTTTACCGAAATTCAGTTCCATTTCTTTGTGTTTAGTCATTCAGACTCCAAATAGCTGTAAAATGGTTCATGCAAAGAAAGCCCTCATGTTTATAATTCATTTCTTAATCTTAGTTTTCTTTACTGATGAAAGATAAATACAATGGGGGTGATTTACTAACCTAAACACACACACACACCAGGTGTGTGTGATTTTCACACAGCAAAACGTATTTATCAACCAAAAAGTCTCTAAAAGCATATTTCCACCAATGCCATATATGGAAACATCATGCACATGATGCATATATAATGCTGCTTCACAGTTTAGACAAAAATGGTTAGCTCATGCATTTACATTCCTTGCATTCATCAACGCAAGCAACACAACATAGAGCTAATTTACCCAACATCACCTTGGAATTCATTCAGGGCTTTGCACAACACACCTGCTGGGTGTGTACACATTACAAAGGTGTTTAGATTCCACCCATAGATCATGCTGGGAGGGAACACACTGCAGAGGTGTATACACATTCGTGGTGTGTTTATAAGGTTAGTAAATCAACCCCAATGTGTCATTGCTTATTGCCAGGTATATGTCACTCCAATTAGGTGTGACAGCAAATGTTTAAAATATCAGGTTATGAATATTAAATACGATTTGTTTGTATTGCCATATTGTTATTTTTACCACTGGAAGATGTTGTATAATTCTAGATGTCCATGGTGTTGTATGTGATTCTCTATTCTTTATACTTTAATACAAAATTAAAGTTAAAAAAATAAATAAATCAAATATCAGGTTACTGTATGTGCACCCAGAAAGTATATTATGCATTGATATGTCATCACTTGCATATGTATATTCAGATTGCATATGTATGGCACACTGCATAGGCCATATAGATCCCATGGAGGAGTGCAGGGCTATAATAGGCTGGGGGCACTATAACACCACAACCAGTCAAATGATCTAGAGAAAAATGTTGAGTGTATAATATAAAATATAAAATATATCTTATAAGAATGCCAACTCATTATATGTTCCTATTTAAATGATATATTACCACCAATTTGCAGGCTATGTGCACAGGGTTTATTGCTCTTGTATGGTAACTAGTCCTCAGGTGTGATAGAACTATCACAGCAGGGTTACTGCATCAATAGGTCCCTTTATGAAAGCAGGAGAGAATAAAAATAAATATAATAAACTATTTTTTTAATATACTGTTCAAATCCGGGGCAAAGGTAAATCCTCACCTCAGTAATGGATCAAATATGGATTACCTTTAAAAAGAAGATTGAAAACCTGCACTTAGAGGATCTAGTTGAAACACACTCAGTGCTGTAAAAAAGATCCAGACATTTCATTAAAATTAGATTTAGTCGGCCAAATATAAAGCAAAAATGAGGTATTCCTGTTCAGCTTACTGCAGCATCCATTACAGTAAATTCCCGTTCACTCATCATATGACCTAAAGCCTTATCATGTGATCACATGGTCTCTGACATTTAGGAGCGTTGTGGGTAAACCAAGTCAGTAAGGTCACAATATGTAGCCCGATCCTTCCCTGATATGGCATTTGGGTAAGGATTTGGGGCCACACTAGGGAAGAGAGGTTATAATGAGCATTTTCCACAAGTGGATGAACATTTCTAACTTGTTGGACATTCTCTGTGTGACTTGGCCAATCTTCTGTTCTTCTCACTTGATACATGTGATAAGACTGGCAATACACTGTTTGAATTTTGTAGATTTGAGCAGCGTAGGTTTAGTGTGAATAGGGAATCAATAGTTCTTTCCTGCTTAGCCTGCAGGCCAGCTTTAAAGTAGAACTCCTGGATTTTTTCAAATTAACCCTTGCAGTTGGACTACCCCCACACTGTAAGGTCCCTAACAGCCAGGCAGGACAGGACCAAAGTAACAGGCAAGTATATCGTCTTTATCTTCACCAATTGACCAAAATAATCACTTACCCCTTGCAGTGCATGGGGTAGCTCCACTGCAAGAGGTAATTGGAAAAAACCTGGAGATCTTCTGCAGAGTTTCTTCTATGGTAGATTTGTAACAAGCAGTTAAGGTGATCAGCAAGGAAAAGCCTTTGCTCAGCACAGCTATTCAGAAATCAGAGCCTGCATATGTAATAAACAAATATGGCTGCCTCCATGTACATATATAATTAAAAACACTACATTGAAGCAAGGCTTTTAAACACATTTAATTATATATATCAAAGTGATCTCTTTCTTATGTATATCTACAATACATGAGAAATACTGCAGTTCCCCTTTATGCTGTGGTGGTAATGCTCATTTCCTAAGAACTAACTGAATAGTAGTTGGATGGACCACATAGGCATACGTTATTAAATCAACAGTTCCATTTAGAAGAATGTGTTTCTGCGAAACTCTCTGTACTTGAAGAAGATGAGTAATGCTTTGTTTGTATATTTTGCTGAGAGGGTGTAAAAACTCTGTAAACTTAGAAATTATCTTCTTGAGGCTCCTTTCACACCTGACGCTTGTCAGTGTTTCAGGTGTTTTTTCAGGCTTTATTTAAGTGCTTTCGAGAATTTTTACATGCGTCAATGCACGCTTGTCAAGCTTTTTTGCTTTTTTTTCTTGGTCTTAAAAAAATGTATCTTCTCTGTGTCTCAATGTGACTGTGAGACATGCCATTTTTTTCTATTTCTCTGATTTTGTTATACCACATTGCTAGTGAAGGTGGAAAGGATTGCCTCCACATCGCTGGTATACATATTTTGGCAGTATTAAAGCGGACCTTTACCCCTTTGGCTAAAAATCCCATCGGCATACGGCTCTGCATGCTGATATGGAATCATCTTACATTCATTAGTTAAATAAACATATTTTCATTTTACTTAAAATGTCCTGTTTTCTACTTTCTGGTTCTCTTTGGCAAAAGTTATGTAGTGTGTCCAAGTGTTGCATCCTGGAAAGGTTACATCAGCAGAGCATTACTGGGAAATCTCATCTGTAACCTCATTAGAGGGAAAGGCATTTTCCTCCTCTGAGATGATATGCACGGTCACATGTCCTAGTCACATGTGCCAGAGTTCCAAGAAGTAAAGGGAGATTGATTCATCCGCCCTTAGTAAAAATGGCCACTGTGAGAAGCATGGGGAAAAGAGAAATAAGGTATGCATAGAATACAAAGCCGACAACTAGACGTATGTGTTTGTAGATTGTCATTACTAAACATTTCTATAGGTGCCTTTGTTGTTATTTTGAAGATATGGGTAAAGTTCCTCTTTAAGGAAGTTCATTAAGAGGGACTTCTTTTATTTGTCTCTCGAGAGGCCTGCAGGGTGTCAAACCTGAGGATAGATCCTATAGAGAAAGGAGGGGACTCTAGGACAGTGGGGAAAAAAAGAGGATATTGTTACGTTGTCCAGAGTAAACATTACTTAAAGATCCCTCTCCTATTTCAACAGATAGGGCAGTATGAATGAGTCTTCAGGTTGGATCAATAACTGGTACTGGTATGAGAAAGATAGGGCATGGCATACGGTTCCTTGTTCTCCACAAAACTTTTCAAATGGGGTCTGTGGAGGCAGACTTTGCGGAATTGGCGCAATTGTCAAGTGTTTTTAAAGTGTTTTTCCAAGCATTTTTCAGCTTGTGCTGCCCTCCATTTTGCTCCCCAGTGTTTTTTGCAGAGGAAGGCTGGCTCTTGAAAGACAAAACTCTAAACAAACGTGCAAAAACGCTTGTGTTACACGTTTCCAGGCATTTTCATTGCAGTCTTTGGGGCCAAAAGCTCAGAAATCTGCAGAAAAGTAGCTCATGTACTTTTTCCAGCAACAGGCATTTTGCTACAGGCAGGTGTGAACAGGGACCATAGAAAACAAATACATTCCCTGTGTTCAGCATTTTGTAGCTCTGAGACTTGGTATGAACGGGGACTAAATGGGCTAACCATTGCATTGCTGTACGTGTATCCCTCTATACAAGTATAAATAATTGCACATGTCCGACTTTTTTGAGACAAGAATTATACAGTGTACAGGACGCTAGGAATGGGTCCTATATGGACAGTATATCCCTCCCTTGTTTAGGTGGTGGTCCCCGTTAAGGTCACCTTGTATTCAGGGTTCTCGCCAAGCAGGGTGAGGGGTTCCGGGTCGTACTCGTAAGGGAAACTGCTAGGCAGTATTCCCAGAGTTGTTAATTATACATGGGTCCTGGAATCCGGAGGCTCAGAGAGATTTTTGAGTGGGACAGAGCCTCCATCTCTGACTACAGCCAGTTCTGGTAATGAAAGGGTTAATCCACCAGCCAGAGGGTGTGTTAAAAAGGAACCAGTCAGTGGTGTCTGTGAGGAGTGTTTGGAGCAGGACACATGGTTGTGTGTGTTAAGCTGTGGAATGCCGTCTACCAAGACACTGCTGGGGCACCTGTGTCCATACTGGAACCCTCTGTGAGGAGGCTGGGACTCTAACCCTGAGGTGGGACTTGGTATACAGGCGCTGAGCCGAATCTTGTGTTTGCTGATGATAAGCCCTGTTGATTTTGTCATTCTGCTGAATATAAGCCATTTTTATTTAATTGTTTGAAGAAAAGAACAAAAGTTTTATTCGCTGATACCGCTGGCAACGTGTCATATCTGCCTTGTATATTACAACAGGTAAAGCACACACCACCTGTTATTCCCCCAGTTAAAAAAATACTGAAAAATGAAAAAGCCAAAACTGATTAAACCCTCAAGTACCTGACTTGTCATAACAATGAATGCAATATGATAGCTTAGTTCATTATTGCACTTATCTATTTTAGGGATGGGCTGCATGTTCGAGTCGAACATAGGTTCGACTCAAACATAGCCTGTTCTAGCGTTCGCTGGGCAAACTGGCTGGTGCGGCCACAGGAGAGCCCTCACTACCAACCAAAACTCCCACTGACCACCAGTGTAAGTTGACCAGTTTTTTAAAATCCAGGAACATTTTTAAGGGCTCATTCACACTGGAATTGGCCAGCACGTACAGCTCCGTGCTGTGTGCACGGCCGTATCGGGCAGCTCCTGGGAAGGACAGGTGCTGCATGTGATTAGTACACAGCCCCCATTCTTCTCTATGAGACTATGCGGCCGTACGCCGCCCTGTTGCCACTGCTTCCAGTCTCCCCCGCTGTCAGAAGCTGCCTACAGAGCGGGTTGGTTACTACTTAAACCGCCGCGCTGTGTGCAGCTTCTGAGAAGATACGCTATTAGCGTAGCGTGAGTGATGCAAAATGCGCAGCCGGCTTCCTCGCTATGCTAATAGCGTTTCTTCTCAGAAGTTGCACACAGCGCGCCGGTTTAAGTAGTAACCAGCACACGCTGTATGCCGTTTCTGACAGCGTGGTAGACAGGAGGCTGGGCTTGTCTGTATCCAGGGATCTACTAATTTTCTGGCAGTGCCCCTCCCGAGAATAGACTCTGGATCCGCCCCTGATTAGTACTCGTACTTGTAAGTACTCGGCAAGTACCAGTACTCGTACTCGCAAAACTGGTATCGGTGCATCCCTTTATTTATATTTATAAAACAAAATCATACATTAAAACAGAGATGTACAAATCCCAGGAGCTCCGTGAAACATGTGAGAAACATTTTCAAATGTTTCTCTAGTCTAGTCTTGGAGCTCAAAAGTATCTGTACATGTACGTGTACTTGTACACGTATACTGTACTTGGTATCTGTGCAACCCTAAAAACAATACATTTAATGCATCAATTTATGTCTTTTATGTCTGTTTTGATTAGGGAGGGAAACCCTAAATATATTTCCATATGCGGTGTCATAATTTGCTTATTGTAAACTATAGTCACTTTAATAGCCAGTTTGTCAAACAAGGGCAGCATATAGGTTTAAATTGGTTCTAGTCTCATTACCGAAAGAGCAACTAATCTTAATAGACTTAACTAGGATATGGAGATGAATTACTCATTATGAGATTATTGGATGATTTTTGCCTTTTTAAATATACCAAGCAAGATTAATCTCGTGAGACTAATCTCTCAGCATTTGCCCAGCAAATCTTTTGCAGTGGCACAATCTAAGAGCTCTGAGAATGTAAGTTGCCTATGTAGCTTTGCCGGGATGTTGGCAGTGCCTATACGTGTTAGATAACAGCCAATTCAGAAGTGTGAATGGAAAAGTGACTCAGGGGCAAGGCATTGGACCGTCATCCAAGAAACAGCAAGACAAGACATGCATTGTTTGACCTTTGGCACAGCACTTAATCAATCTGTGCTAATGATATTGGCACGAGAATCCACACAGCCTTTTTTATTTTTTACACCAGTTGCTTCTCTTTTACTGTCCCAAACCAAGCTGGAAATGTAAAAAGGAACTCCAGACAAAACACAAAATAGAGTCATAAATATGAAAGGGCAAAGTATGTACCACGGTCTGATTTTCAGATGCAGTGCTCAGAAAAAGTAAATAAATACAACTTTAAACAGGAAATAAAACCTGGCAAAAAAAAAAAAAAAACGGAAGTTCCAAGATGACAGTTTACTGAAGTCAAATATTAGAAAAAACACCAACATTTCGAGGGTAAGGAGACATTTTTTTTCAACGTAACAAACAGAAATGAATCGCCACAACCATGTGGGAGTATATAAACTCTGGCATACTTACTGTCTGGTGTTTTTTCTGGTATGGGACATCAGTAAAGTGATATCTTGGACCTTCATTTGGAGTGCTGGCTTTTTTCTATGTCTGGACCTGCACTGTGTCATCGTTCAGGCAAGCACCCACCTCTACAGATGGGTTATAGAGGTTTGTATGGTGAGGTTTGAGTTATACTGGGAAATAAAGCCTCTCAGACAATGTCCTGTCTCTATGGGTTTCAGGCAAAAAATTGGTCATTTATTCCATCCAGCAGCACAGCCTCCCTCGCCGATAATCTCCACAAAAAAAACAACTTACTATAAAAATTCAATTTCTTTCCAATTATAAATGCCAAGTGAGGCTTTGAAATACTTTATATTATTATTATTATTATTATTATTTTTAATACAAATAGTCTTCTGAGCATCCCCAGCAGCCGGTCTTATGACCACTGCCTCTGTAGGAGGCAGTATAACTGTTGAGGCAGACCTTCTGATTGATTGGTTGGCTCTGCCTAAACATCAGCTCTCCAGCCCCTTCAAGAGTGGCCACATGACCAATCCCTTGTCATTGATCCTGTACCTGGCTTTCAGAGGGAGCATGGAGACGTGTTAGCATTTATTTGTCGAAAGAATGGGATTGGAAGGACAGATACCACAATTTCATTGGTTTTGTTTTCCATGAAAAAAACACAGGTGGTGGACATGCCTGACCACACTTCCCCTCCCTACACCATGCAGATGATCAGACCATGTAAGAATGAACATTTAATGACACAATTATGTGGCCATCTTTTACAGGTAGATGAAAAAGAAGAGAAAATAACTAAAACATTTAAATTGTTGCCCATAATGACTAATCACAATCTATGTTTAATTGTTCCATAAAATGAAATGTTATTTGGTTGCTGTTATTCAAATGTTGTGTTTTTTTTGTTTATATTCTGTTTTAATGAACCAAAAAAAAAAGGAATATAACTTGACCTTATACAATTTTATGGTATTTGTTATCTTGATCACTATATTCCTTTAATAAACATCAAGAATAATTCAGCCACAATATCCATATATAGCTTCTCCAAGGGCTTTCCTTGAAATAGATATTTCCTTATGGCAGATCTGGTTAATGTGATTTGTTTATGTTCTTCATTTTAAATGTCAATAATTCTGAAAGTTTCTATCAGTAACATGCAATTACTGGCAGAGATATACAGTAAGTGGAAACTACTGTCACTTGTGCATCCTGCGTGACCTTTCTCTTTAGAATTTCTATGGAGTTAGCAAAGCAAAGGAAAAATGCAAAAAAACTGTCTCTCTTTTTATCGATGTCTTCAGCTAGTATCTAAAGGCGTTACTTCAGGTTTTTTTTTATTATTCTGTTCTGACTTACTTGTAAACATTGTGAGGATTTTAAGGGGTTACTCTAACCAAAATTGATAGTTATTCTCTATATTTCATTTTCACTAAATGAATGTTAAAAGTTAGACATAGACTATGCTTAACCGATCATCAGAGGACCAAATGTGGTCAACAAAACAGTACAGTTTTGGTGAGAGTAGACATGGACACAGTTCATAAGGCAGGGCAAGAGGTAATGTGTGTGTGTGTCTGTGTGTGCAGTTGTCGGTGTTACTGTATCGCCCAAATCTGGTGATATCAGAAGTAGATAAATGCTAAATGTTAGTACCAAAGCGAACCTTTGTAAATATACAGTATAATATTTATAACACTGATTAGGGCCATTACAATTGAAAAAGAAAAGGTAGAGGTAATGTCCTATAAACCTGCAAAAAGACTGCAGCAAATTTCTCCTGATTCCTGGGGTCTTTAGAAAAGTTAAGATCTAGTCCTGTATGTTTGAGATTTTGGGGCTGGAGTTATAGTCAGCATAGAAAAGGGACTGATTGAACTCAAGTGATCCTGCCCAGATTCAATTATTTTAATGTAGGTGTCTCTATAGTGTGTCAATTCCTTCATAAGGCATGTGTGGTGGATTTTATTAACCAGTCAGCAATAGGTGGGGGTTTAACCACTCTACAATATTTAGGAATGAGACTTTAAGCGGCATTCAGCAGTTAAGGAAGAACTGAAATGGATATTCATGTCAAAGGGTCAATTACATTTGGAAGTTGCAGATTAGAAAGATAAGATGTATGATTCCTGACCATTATGTCAGTATCACTGGGCAATGCCACCACATGTAAGAGAAAGTCTCTGGTGTTTGGCAACCTCTACAGCAGTTGGACGAGACAGAGGGGTTAAAGAGATGGATTATGGGTGGTATATTGTACTTTCTGGCTAACAGCTTAATGTTCCCTTTAACTTTGGAGTCCATAGATGACTACAGGTGATACATCTTATAATCATCTTTTTTGTAATAATGTTTTTTGTTCATCAGATCATTGTATGAAACTCTTGTTCCCATTTGATGAGGTAAGGTGGGAATCTTGGACCCTTAGGAATCATGAGAATTTTATAGATCTGTAAAACACAATGGGGGTAATTTATCAATACAGGAGCAGACAGAATCTGATTTGAAAATGGGACAGAGAAGCTGAATGGCTGCAGTGCGCATCTGATCCAGATTTTGTCTGCTTCAGTTTTAATAAATTCCCTCCATTGTGTTGGAGTATCTGGTAAGTTTAGTAACCTTTCCAGTGGGTTCATCCATGGGGCGTACTGGTTGAGGTAAAGCGGAGATCAGGTGTTGGAGCTGTCGGTACCTCGAGAAGTCCACATGGGATAGTTCCCAAGTGTCTCAAAGTTCCTAAAGAAGTTTGTATGTTTGAACCTTTTTGGACACCTTTAAGCCTGAGACTTTGTGCTTTGTCCACTGGGGGAATGTTCAGTCTGTTTTCCCAGGTGGGAAAAAGCCAGTCCCAGTGGGGGGCAAAAAGAAGGAGTTGTGCTGCAAATTGTAGAGAGTCCCATAATTTCAGGGCATTGGTGATTATTGGGCAGGTATCGTTAGCTAAACCTCAAATTTTCCTGGTATCCAAATCACCAGATCCAGGGGAGCTGTACAATTGAGCATTTCCAAGGGAACCCAACTTTTATGTGTGGCATTATACACCCAATCCTCAATACGTGTCAGTATTAAGGTCTGAAAATATGTTTTGAAGTCAGCAGTACATTTTTCTTCTCAGTGAGATTTAATTAATACTGTATAAGAAAAGCACTTTGTAAGAAGTTTTTAGTTTTCTAAAGTATAGTTCTATAAGGAGAATTGATTTGTGTATAGTAACTTTGGCAAGATCATCATTTTGTTTACATTAAATCTGCCCAGCCAGGAATACAAGGGAACAGAGAAGTGGTTTAGGTCATTTGTATTTGTGTTGAGCAGAGGAATATTGTTTTTCTGGTATAGGTCCATTAGGGATGGCGTCAGGGTTATTCCTAAATATGTAAGACTCCTATTTTGCCACAAATATGGGCAAAACGTTTTAAGAGATTTTTGCTCCCAGAGAGACTTTGCTAAGTTTAAAATTTCTGACTTGGATAGATTGATCTTAAGATTGGATATATCTCCATACAAATTCACTAAGTTCCAATAGGATGGTAGGGAAAATCTCAGGTTACACACAAAGTATAATAAAATCTTCAGCATTCACTGCTATTTCATGTTCCCAGTCAGTCAATGTATTTCCCTGAATGTCCTGGTTTAAGCAGACAGTGCCAAGAAGGAGCTGCAGGGACAAGATGAATAATAGGGGTGACAGTGGGTACACCTGGTGTTTCCCATTGTGTAAGTTCAAGGATTGGGACAATGATCTGTTGATCCTTACTCAAGCTGTTGGGTGAAAATAGAGTGCTCCAATCCAATAAATAAAGTATGTAAAATCCATTCGGTCCCAGACTCCAACCACTCTCTGTGTTTTTAATTGCCGCCTGGATTTGTTCTTGTGTAATTTCCCCATTCAATTGTTTTTAGGATTCCTGTAATTAGGAGTATAGAATTGCAGTTAGGTAAGCCTGTATGTTGGCCTAATAAATCGGACTCTCATGGCTATAAAGTGGATCGCATACATAGTATAGTATTTGATAGAAGTCATTGAATGAGGATTATTTAGAACATTTACGGTTGTGTGTAAATTCATGTGCATGGACATTTTTTGGATGTTAGCACGTGATATATTTCAAACAAAGTACTCACTGGTGGAGTGCACCAAAGAGCCCATCATGTCCTTTAGCTATGTAAGTTGAAATTTTTTTACCCTCGCCAAAATATTCCCCAGTTTAATACCTATTTCACAATCATTTCCTGACTAGATGTTAAATGCATGCTTTGTATCAAGGTCGAGAAAGATTTTAAGAACCTCTCCTTTAAGAACATGTAGGGTTTGTTGATCAGTTGTATGCTTGTACATTTATTCGATTGTGTAACTTTTCCTGAAATGTACAATGTATTAGGAAGAACAGTTTTTGCAAAGAAAGTTAGCAATTAACCTCTGATCACATCTGGAAGTTAAGGTGCATGGGATCCCACTATGGTTGCTAGTGGTTGAATTTGCAATGTTTTATCAGACAGAGAAAGCCAAACATAGCAGCTAAGGAGGCCTAATATTACTCCACACCTTTATCCAGACCTCCTGCCTCTACCTGTCATTCTCAATAAATTTCAGAATTTTCCCAACCTCACAGAGTACCTGACCAATAACCCCCTCTTATCACCCAGGTTAACCTCCTTGATCACCAATAGCCACCCCTTATCATCCAGGTCAACCACAGTGATGATTGGTGATGTGCATTATGGTGGAGGAATATCAGCATGGAGGAATATCAGGCCTCTTTAGCTGCTGTCTGGTAATCTCTGGGTGCTTGTCTTTCCCTGTCTATCTTTTTTCTTCACTCCCATTAGATTTGGCATAAAAAAGAAAAAAAAATCATAAAAGGCTCTATATTTTCTTTTTTTGCTTTAATGTTTCTGTTTTTGTTTCCTTTTGTTTTTCGTTTATGTATAAGAATAATGTTAGTATGATTTGGATATGTATATAATTCACCAGCAATGCACTTGCCTTCTAATGAAAGGCTCCTGGATCACCAATAACTCCCCCCCCCCCCCCTCACTTGGGTCAACCTCCACGATACCCAATACCACCT
>NW_017306352.1:41544-57850 GCF_000935625.1 Nanorana parkeri | reverse complement strand
CCCCCCCCCCCCCCATCACTTGGGTCAACCTCCATGATCACCAATACCCCCTTATCACCCGGGTCAAACTCCTTGATCACCAATACCCCACCTTATTACCCAGGTCAACCATGTACATCACCAATACCCACAACACTAGCACCTACAACACACACTAGCAATATGGCTGCTGTGAGCACACCCTTTTATAAAAAGGGGCTGGGTTATCCATTCCTTAAAATTGTTGAATTTGTGACTAAGGAGACTAGGGACAAATGCTATGTACTTATGGGTCATTCTTTTTTTTCTCATAGTGAATCTGCAAAGTTTTAAGCCTAAAGTTTGCAAACTTCATGGATCCCAGGGATTAATCGCAAACCCATAGTAGTGGCAAACCTGAACCGCATCCTTAAGTAGGACTTACCAGGCACGAGGACCCTTGGTGCGGGTAGTGAGCTTACAAACTCAGCACATCATGATTTTTTGTACAATAAGCAAATGGTTGCACTTAAAATGCATACCAGCCCATCTGATTAATAAGACGTATAGGCAATACTAAGAAGCTGTCCTACAATACTAAGAAGCTGTATTTTGGAATGTTGCTGTTAGCGATCAAAGAGTAACCTAGGTGTAGTCTGTGTGCTGTGTTGCAGTTCCATTTATTGGGAATGGCACTCCAAGGCATTGTACAGAAGAACCCAAAGCACAACACACCATTGTGAAAAAAGGGTGATGCATGTTTTTCCATCTATTGTGGTGCATGGGTAGCCAATGAGATAAGATGAACAGCTAATCATGTCATAACTAACATTTACTAATACGTGCACAAAAAAACCCTTTAAAAACTGCAAATAACGGCTTGTAATCACATTATCCCTATTCACTCTAAATATCCAGCTTATGTTCTCTTGATAATTATTAGTTATTACAAGTTTATGTTACAAAGGGGAAAACAGGTTTTCCACCAAAAATTTGATGGCTCCCAGAGGGAGAACATGACAATTTAACACATATTACTTGACAAGATTAATGTAGTGTATATTGATCCTAACTGATTAATTATTTCTTTTATGCTGATGACAGTGTCCTTGATAGTGCCGAACAGCTGCTGAATGATAAAGAGGAATCCCAGGCATTCTAAGGCTGCAGCCTGCCTGGTGTATGATTTCAATAAGCAGTTAATTAGAGGATTATTTAGAACATTTACGATTGTGTGTAAACTCATGTGCATGGAAATTTTTTGGATGTTAGCACGTGATATATTTCAAACAAAGTACTCTTCCAGAAGCAAAGCAACTATTGCAAAACACTGAAGATCTCACTAATTCTAATGTATACTTAGACTTTTAATGTTAATGCATATTTAGACTTTTAATGTTAATTGGGGGAAGGCTTCTATTTATTTGTACCTTGCTGCTCCTTTCTAAGGCCTCTTTCACACGGGCGGCTGTCAATTCCGATCAGCACAAAGTGGATGTCATGGATGTGATATCTCTGTCTGTCCAGTTTTTTCTTACATCTTGCAATGGAGAAAAAAACTAAACTTAATGTACCCATATTTAGACTACAGGGAGTCAGATGTAAATGGGCATGTGTCCATTCACATCAGACTACCCCGATCTCTCACGATCAGATCTGCGAAAACGGAGCTCTGTTCCATTTGGTTTTCCGGACCTGGACAGAGTCGGGGGTAATTGGGTGTAAATGGATGTATGTCCCTTTAGACTCTAGACTTTAGTCCATACACTAAGATTGGGCTTCCAATCAGATATGCCTGAAAAACTGACAAGCGGACCTGATTGGACTGCGTGCCTTAAAGGAGAACTATGAGGTGAGTGCTTTTCACTCACCTCATAGTTGTAGCCGACCTGTGACAATGAGACTGTCACAGATCGGCTCAGTAGATCGGGAGGTGAGCGAACACATACCAGCGTTCGCTCACCTCTCGATCCTGTCACGACTCTCTGCTGTGACAGGGGAGGGGCTGGATTCCCCCCTCCCCGCTCCGATCCGCCAGCGCTGACTGGCGGAACGGATGGGGGGGGCAGGTACAGCTGGCTCTGCCTTTAGATAGGCAGAGCCAGCTGTCAGTCACGCAGCTGGGCGGATCCCGGCACAATTGTCGGGATCCGCTTTAGATGCGGCATCTCAGTATACCACGAGCAGCTGCTCGCGGTATACTGAGCCTAGGGTGACGGGAGGACGCTAGTTTGTGTCCTCCCGTTACCCTAAGGAGAACTATGGGGAAAAGACTTAACCCCATAGTTCTCCTTTAAGCTGGTCATATACTGGCTGAATTTCAGACCAGTGTACATTTATGTTTTTGAGTTCACAGTAGATACACACAAAGAAATCAAGTATTTCTTTGTGTGTATCTTTGTGTGTAAAAAAAGAAATCAAGTATTTTAAATGCTTACTTACAGTTTTTTCCTGCCCAACTCCTGCACCCCTCACCTCCTTACGTAACATTTTACAGTATATAGCTTAGGGGTCTACCTAAGTGACTATAGACTCTGAGAAACATAAGTGGCAAGTGCTGCTGCGCTGTCAGAGACCTGCTGCTTCTGCGCATGCGCCAAGCCGGGGTTCCCGTAATGGGCCTGTGCGCGTGCCAAGGACTGTCCGCAGAAGAACGCTCTCCAAAAGGCTCACAGGAAGTGACACTCTCCAAAAGGCTCACAGGAAGTGATGCTCTCCAAAAGACTCACAGGAAGTGATGCTCTCCAAATCATTTCCTTCACTATTTAAACCCAGACTCCACACCTACTCATTGCTGGATTGTCTCTTCAACCGCCCTGACGTCTCCTGATCCTTTTCCAGTACCCTTGATTATCGACCCGGATTGATTTTGACCTTGTTTGCCTGCAGCCTGCCTTTGACCTCGGAACGTTTGACCATCCTTGTTTGCCTTTACCCTTGACCTCGGATTGCTTCACTGGACTGCCTACGCCTTCTCCTTTTGTACTTGCTCTGCCTGCTCGGTGTGACCTCGGCCTGTTGACCTCGGATATCACTGCCGCAAAACCAAGGAGTAGCCTGCACGGTGGAACCGCCTATGGCCCTCCTGCCACTCACTGTCTATAAGGACTCTGTCCCCAATACCAGAGTCCCTAGGACACGAGCTGCAAGGGAAACCTCCTCCTACATCCAGTCTCCGCACAGGTATATGCGCTCTGTATGGCTGAGATGGCCACAGAGAGATCTTTGTGATCTCTCCACCGATTCAATGACAAAAAACATGGTGCCAGACATCCCAACTCTCCAGGACGTGCCACGAGTCTCCCGCTATTAGAAACATTTTCTTCTGGAAATGTTTACTCTGCTCTATCTAGCAGAGTAAACCGTTCCCTGCTATCTGTTTTTTTTCTTCCCTTTCTGACATCAGGGCCACCAGCCGCCGTCAGTCAGAGAAAACCCCCCCAAAAAGCAGCATAGGAATGAATAGCTAGGCTTCTATTGGCTATTTCAATTTGCAATAGCCAATAGCAGACTAGCTATTGCACCCGCCCACTGCTGCTGTCAATCAGAAGAGGTGGACCTGAAGTTCCCCATCCAGTCCTCCTCTGCTGATTGACAGCAACAGAGGGTGGGTGCAATAGCCAACTTACTATTGGCTATTGCAAATTTAAATATCCAATAGCAATCTAGCTATTCATTCCTATGCTGGTTTTTTTTATTTATTTATTCTGATGGCAGCAACTGTCAGATTACTAGAAAAAAAAACCAGCACATACCATGGGAAGCAATAGCTTCTTTGCTATATGCCATAATTTCAGGGGGGCAGAGGGCACCTCCTTGAAATTACTTTTTTCAGGTTGGGATCCCTGCGGTGCCCGCTGTGGTTTCGGTGTTGCACTCGGGGTGATTAGGGTGTGCCCACACAGCACACCCTGTGCGCACGCCTATGGTTTTGAAATGTAAACTCATATAGGTCTGATGCCTAGGTGTCCACAAACCTTTGGTCATATGGAGTAAATGGGTATGTCCATAATTATAATGCTGAGCTTAGCCTGAATTCCATATTCTGAATACAACATTCCTGGGCAGTGTGCCCTGCACATAGCCTCATACTACGCCTCTGATATGTCGTTACTCCCGTATTACTGAATTCCTGGAATCTCCCTTCCTAGGCTTCTTATCACAATCTCACACAGAAATGTAGTTTGGTCATTTATCTTCCAACTTTTCTTTGCTGACCCCCTTAAACTTACACATGACATCATGGAATTCTCCCTGTTGGTATAACATGCCCACTATATTGGTATCAGGTCTACCATATGGTCTATGTTGTAAGTCACTAGGTCATAAGATTTCTTTCTTCAACATCATATTAGCATGAATAATATTATCTTGAATACGGAATGCAGATAACAGATTTATAAGTACATATATTTCATAAAGCCTTCTAAGGAATTGGAGCTGTAACCATGCCTCTTTTTTGTTCTCACCAACCTTTTTGTATTCCTGTTCCTCCTGTTGCATTTTTTTACATTAGAATTTAATTTAAAGAATGCACTCAGTGGAACAAATGCTGTTCACATGCCAGATAAATGGAAAATCACATCTTGCTAACCCATCCCTCTAATGCATTTAGCTCTTAACAGAGCTAAAGTGTAGTGTGAAACCATTAAAAAGGAAAGCCTGGTGGGATGTAAGGGCCATGTCTCCAAATAAAGTGTTTCAATAGTGAAGAGTGTCATGTGCAGCCTCAGTATGGCTGTACCCTCGGCTGGTATGGATAATGGAGAGGAGTTTGTCATTGTGAAGCAAATAGAAAATCCAACAGGTAAATTGGGAATCAAATAAAGGCCACAGCAGGTGTAACAACCCAGGAACTCAAACACAGATTTCTCGCTAATAAAGACCACGAGAGATATAAGAAATTGTCATATTGTTTAACTCTCCAGCATCTACCAAAAATTAAAATATCAGTCATGTGCGGACTGACACCTTAAATATATGATGAATGCTTTCTCTCCTTTATCAAATGTACCATCACTGTTCCTGTGATCTTCACCCTATGATGTCCTCTCCTTACCTCTCTCTTCCCATGCAACCTCTTGTATGGTAAAAGTAACCCCATCAGTCAATTATGCCATCCTCTTCCCCATCAGCTCAATGTATTCTTCCTACGATTACAGGTATAGAAGACCAGCCTTAAAGTGAAGTTCCACTTTTATAGTCAGATTAAGAAGCCCCACTATATCTGTCGTGTTCCTATTCACACAGGACACTCACAATATTTTTCAAAACTTTTATTACCTTTCTAGATTTTTTAATTGGAGTAGGCCTTAGGAGAGACTGCAAGCTACTCTAAACAATTTCATAGAGGGACAAACAGAGGGACAGAGTGAGGGAAAGTGAAATAACATACAAAGTACCACCCAAACCTTGCAATTGTTAACCCTTTGTTAGGGCAGACAGTGTTCAAATCTAGGTTAGAACTGACAATGAAAATCTGCCAGCACAGTACAGACAGGGTTAATTATGGCAAATATAACTCCCTAGACCCCTCCATTACATGTAAGGAGAAAGCTAGGTAGAGTCTCTTTACTAGGAAGGGTTAGAACATCTGACAATGTTTTTATTGCTACCTGTGTCTTCCTGTCCCTTCTTGTCACAGGGACAGAAAGTGAGGGAAATTCTCGCCAAAGGGACTCGCCGACAGATGTAATAATTCTGAAAGTGAGGAAGAGGGCAGAATCATTTCATGTATATATTTTTTTTTTAAACTAATTAAAACAAATATTTTTTTTAATATAAGTCAACTGTCAGGGTTATTTGTCTCTTCTGAGGATGGTCCATAGGAAAACCTAAATATAGAATACAATGTATCAAAGTCTTAAATGATATCTTAGATGGTCAAGGAAAAGCCAATGTGTGAACATATATAACCATTTCAGGGCTTTTAATAACTCTCCTTCTTGAGGGCTATGAATATCTACAACCATAGCTATAACCCATGTTTTTATATATATATATATAGGTATATATATATATTGTTTTTGTTGAATATTGCTTCAGATAAGACATTGATTTTAGGGGGAGTTAGGCAACCTCAAATAAAGTATCACTTTGGACTTTTATGTAGTGTAGCGGTTTTATTATTAATTGTATAGATATAAAAACCTTAAAGGAATTTAAAGATAAATCTTTCTCACTGTAGCAGAAAAGACACACTTGCCTGGAGTTAGGCTTTAAATTGTATGTCCGGGCAAAAAAACAACATATAAGGTACAAGCCCATTTCC
This sequence comes from Nanorana parkeri, assembly GCF_000935625.1. NCBI lineage: Eukaryota > Metazoa > Chordata > Amphibia > Anura > Dicroglossidae > Nanorana > Nanorana parkeri. The sequence continues at coordinate 51,621 of NW_017306352.1, read as the reverse complement.
GCATGTTTCATCACTTTAGAGATCCTGCAAGTATAGAAAAATACCTGTTGTCTGCCAGAAATATGCTAGGCATTGCAGACAACACCCAGCATTTTTGTAGTGTCAGCCCTGCCAAGTTGTCTTATGCCAAACCACTAAAACGCTCCCACTTTATGACCTCTACAACATAGACAATAATTATCTCGTAGTCCAAGATAAAAAGTGGCAGGGCCAATTAGACTCCTTGATATAACACAGGAAGAGTACACAGAACACAGAACAGTTCTGAATTTCTAACATGATCAACATGTATGGTTTTTTTTTTGCTTTTATCGGACAAGTTACACAAAATGCTTTCATGGGAATATTTACAGACTAAAAGGAAGCAAATATGAGAAGTTATTATCGGGGATTACATATACTTCAAAGGCAACACAATCCATTGATACTCAACTGACCAACCAGTGCTGCATTGTGTGTGGCCAATATTAACATTGCTGCCTCACCTGCAAGCAGTCTGTATACTAGGAATCCAAGGAAAATAAATCATACTCACGACAAGGATGTTTTCCCTCAAGCTGAGCACACAGAGTGCATTTTTCGCAGTGTTTATGTATTTAGTGAATTGATTTTTAGGATACATTTTAGATGACATTATGTGGTTAGTTGTCGTGAAAGCCTTGCCAAAATATATATAAATAAGCACATTTGTGAAATGTACACACATGTAAAGCGGCTCCCAGCCCTGTTATATCCGATTTAGGAAAACATATTAGTTTAACACACTTCGGAGATGAATGTGTACAACTGCGTGGCTGGAAAGTGAATGTATTTATTCTAAGTGTGTCCCTTGGGCTTTTTTTTTTTCCTTCATGCTGTGCATGTGCTGCTGAAATGGCAAAATCCTTTAATTGACACAACAATAAAAGGCATCGGTTTGCACAAATGACAGATTGACTGGTTTGTCGATAACTCATATCAAAATGCTTTTTATGATTGACTTGTAAAATAAAAAGGCTCTCTGAGCTGGGGAGATAAATCTAAAAGTGCTGCTAATTTGCTTTAGTCGTAGCTTGACATATACAAGAAATGTTACCCCTATGCAGTATCAAAATATGTGATGCAAGTTTTTTTTTTTTCCTTACAAAATAAATATTTGGTCTTTTTTTTTAAGCACTTAAAATCTCTTTCAACTTTATTTTTGCAATATGAGATTTCCTTTCACTTCCTGGCCGATAGCCACAACAGGAAATTAAAGGAAATCCTCTGGTGGTCAGCGGGATCACCATAACAAATGTCCCCATTGGAAGATTTCCCATCTATTCCTGTTCTGATGACAACTCAAAATTTGGAATTTACTTTCACTTTCAGTGATAACATTCACTGGACAAATAGAGAGGGTGAATCTCCTTAACAGGGGCACAGACAACAATATACACTTGAAGGGGGTTCTAATCCCTCTCCACTCTATCCAAAACAAAACAAAAACATTTTGGCTTCAGTCGCAATAAAGCAAATTCCACCCAAGCTGATATCTCTGTTATTCTGCTGGCTGGTTTAAAGTGGACCTCGGTAACTTTATTAGTCTGCATGAAAAAATCAGATGTGTCATACTGTAGGCAAATACAGTAGATTTAAAAAAAAAACATATGTTCATTTTTATCATTTAAATTATCTATGGCTTTTTTTTATTATTTAGTTTGTTTTGGATAGCGTAGAGAATGGATTGAACCCCCACCAAGGTTTTGGGGGGATTTTTGCTGTCTTTGTCCTTTTTGGAAAATTTTCTTTCACTTCCTGTCCCACAGACTCAACAGGAGGAGACACGAAATCTCTCCAAAGTATGGGGAAAACTCTTCTTAGGCAGTTGTCCCTGAAGCAGATGTTCCAATTGGAGGACTTCCCTCACTTCCCTGGTGTCAACTGTAGAATTTTAGATTTCCCATCACAATTTTTACAGGTTACCAAGACAAATAGAAAAGGTGAAGCTTCACATAGACAGTAATACAAACCTGAGAGAGGTTCTAACCCTTCCACACTCAAAACTAGTTTAGGCTATAGATAAGCGTTTAAGGGATTGTCCACGCCATGCGCAGACAAGATCCAGACCACAATGTTTTTTTATCTGGACCAAAAATACATACCCATTCATTACTGTGGTAAAAATGAGGCTAGTTCTCACCATTGTATTCATTTCCAGAGCTTTTTAAAAAAAAAAAAGTATAGCATGCTGCTTTTTTTTTCTCTGGAACGCACCAAAAACACATGCAAATGCATCTAAGCTCACCAGAATGCACTGGAACACGCTTAAAACTCAAGCAAAACCAACTGAGAACAACAAAAAAGCACCAAAACACATCAAAAGTATGTTTACACATGTTTGCAGAAACGCATAGAGATCTGGTCTGGAGATCGTGTGAACAAGCCCTTAAAGCAGCTCTTTAGGTCGATTCCGGTGACTATGACTAGGTACAGTCTTTCAAAGGGGTGAATATTTTTAACGATTCCTCCAGTAAAATTACCCCAGTGAAAACATAGCTAAATTCACTGGCATTTGTACAGGATTTTCTCTCAGTATTTGTTTTATGTGTTATATGACATTCGCTGGGCAAATCTTGCTAGTTCAAATTTTGTAAGAAAAAATCTTGATAATAACAGCTATGTTTCACCTTTTGGACAAATATTTGTGGGGATGTTAAGAGTGAGTCACATTAAATAACAGGAATGCCCTTTAATTAATTTCCCGGCATGCTTTCCATGGTGCTGAAACTGTGTTTACACACAGTTTTAGCACTGGGAGGATTTAAAAATCAAAAATGTAGAAAAAAAGCCACATCATGTCCCCCTCCCCGAACAAACAAGCCAGGCATGCCAGGCATATAGGCTGGTAACCCATAGCAAGGGAGCAGCGAGCTTGCAGATCCCCTCGCTATGCTGCTACCAGCCCACATGCACTCCAGCACTGGGGGGTGCTCTGGGGGAGGTTCCCCAAAAACAGGATCCTCCCCAAAGCCCCCTAGCCCTATGATGATGGGCACTGGGCTCTGGAGGGGGTGCCCTCAAGGGAGGCCCATGGCGAGGAATGTACGTGGTCGCCCCTTTCCCAGTGAACTGCTTTTGGGGTCCCTCTGACCCCTTACTAGTCCACCAGAGCATACACGTAGGCAACATTTAAAAAAAATATGAAATCACACAGGATCGAAAATGTTATTCTCTTTTTCAACTCAACATCTACAGTTCCAGGGTCCAGTGAGGACCAAAGATGCCTACGCTATCCAATCCAGCGATGGCAGGTCAGAACTTGGGGACGCACAGCCTCCCCCTTCTTCAGTGCTCATACAGTGTTTAATCACTGAAGAAGTTCCCTAGGGAATTCTGGGAAAGAGGTGCCCTGAAAGGTTTTCCTGATAAGTCAAATTATGGGCAGTGATGTCATGAGGAGTTCTGAGCTAAGTGAATGTGATGTTGCTTCTTGGTTGGTTCTCATTCAGTCATAATAGGGACAACTCTGACATAAGAAAGCCAAGCCATACCTCTATCAAGATGGCCACCTCCACACACACAGGGTTACAATCTGGCCAGTATTTTACCTGACCAAAGACTGTGACTGTGGTCTCTTGCTAGCATACTAAAGCTCTGTATACATATACAATTATCATATTTCATTATGCCAAGTGATTGGTCCTTGCTGTCTTTTTAAAAATCTTTTATTAACAAAATTAATTTGCCAAAAACAGCATTTAATTACAAAGTCAAATAAACAAAGCCAATTGGTACTGATACTTTACAAAGAACATGCCGATACACATCGTCAGTATAATGAGCACAGGCATATATGCAGATGTACTGGATCAGTGTAATTGGTATGAGCTTGGGAACATAAAGAACACAGCAATATATACCTATGGTGAGTACATATATATAAGAGGGATTTAGATCATAAATGAAGATCATAAAGAGAAAATATGGAAAGAACTTGAGGGCATGAGCAGAAGGAAGAAAGTGACCAAGAGGAAAAGAAAACAAAAGGGCAGAAAGACAGGGAATGAGAGAAAGTATGAGGACCAAATAGGCAAAGGGGTAGGGGAGGGGAACCAGTTGCCCGGTAGATCCAGGTAGATCCATACAGAGAAACCAATAAGGTGAGGTCATGTCTGAAGGAAAGAAGGGTTCCAGTACAACCACATAGGGAGCCTAAATACAATCAGTAGGATGGCCAGACACCATTGCGCTTATGTATGGGTCCGTGGTTGTGTAGAAAAGCAAAGGTCTCTATGGGGTTGATTTACTAACCTTATAAACACACCACGAATGTGTATACACCTCTGTAGTGTGTTCCCTCCCAGCATGATCTATGGGTGGAATCTAAACACCTTTGTAGTGTGTACACACCCAGCAGGTGTGTTGTGCAAAGCCCTGCATGAATTTGCAAGGTGATCTTGTGTAAATTAGCTCTATGTTGTGTTGCTTGCGTTGATGAATGCAGGAATGTAAATGCATGAGCTAACCATTTTTGTCTAAACTGTGAAGCAGCATTATATATGCATCATGTGCATGATTTTTCCATATATGGCATTAGTGGAAATATGCTTTTAGAGACTTTTTGGTTGATAAATACGTTTTGCTGTGTAAAAATCACACGCACCTAGTGCGTGCGTGTGTTTAGGTTAGTAAATCACCCCCTATGTGTCACAAAATCACTCCTCAGTATTGTGGATAGTGGAGGTTCAATCCTCCATTTGGCAAATCTCATTGGTTTTTGTAAACCAAAGCCTCAGGGAAGGCACTTGAGATGACCTCCAAAGGCAGGGGACACAGACCCAGCAGCATTGAGCAGATGGATTGAGAAGGAGTAATCCTATTACACTACGTGATGTTATTTTGCTCTTACTCAAGCATTGCACACTTACATGTTGATTTGTCAGTGGGCTATTTATCTACAAGTGACCATAGAGGGAAGCATGTTTGCTTTTATAGATAGAAGATTATAAAGTGCTTCTTTGTACATATTGGTAGTATGTGAGCTGCCTTTCATATTTTTTTTTTTATGGGACTTGTTGCCAAAGTTATTATTAGCAAAGAGGCCATAAGGCCAGTATTTGCTCTAGAAAAGGTGGCAGCCCTACATAGTGTGGAGCAAGGCATGGAAGGTCAAGCCAGTAATGGGGAAAATATCAACTGCAGGGAGACTACAGGCAATACTGCCTTTGCATTTTTGGGCACAGCTTCCACAGTTCTGTAAAGATGACATAAGCTTTAGTGAAATCAAAAATACGATAAAGGTTACTGATGCTCAAACTCCAGCACACATAGCAGCTTTCAAGCCCATTTCCACCTTTGTAGAGGTATTTAATAAAAAGCATATGCCAGCAATGTACACCGAGTGTACATAAAGCAAGCATATGCAGTTGCTGCATATACACAGAAACTTACTTTTTGTGTCATTTTCATCTCCTCACGGCTCATTTGAAATGGCAGCCTCTGTGCTTTGCAAGCAGTCTGTGTAAATTAACACTCTCTGAGCTTTCTCTCCCCATTCATTAGTATTCATAGTGGCAACCTGCCCTGGACAGTGTATTGTGATCTGGAGAGGCAGAGCTGGTGTGCAGTGGTTTTGTTACAATAAATCACAGAGAGGGGGTCAGCTGCTGTAAAATCCAACCCCAGTGTCAGACTGAGTTTCCTGTGGAGAAAGTGTTCAATTTTTAGGACTCAGGACTACTAAAAAGTTCATAAAAAATGAAGATAGCCAGCAATGTGAGTCATGAAAAATATACACACATATACTGCATTACCACAATGGTAATGCTAATCACTTACAAAGGTGGAAATGGGCTTAAAGCCAAATATGAATGTACTAATGTCGAGAATGATAGAGGTTCTAGACTAGGAGCCACTTATACAACTGAAACAAAATACAATAAGGATTACTCGAGTCCAAGGTTTAGATGACGTGTGCTTTATCATCAATATTGAATAAGTAAGTGGGAAGGGCTTTTAAAATCACAATATACATAACCTGTATATGCCCATAAAAATTTAATTTGAAAGCAAATATATTGTAATTAATGTTCCTTTGCTGAAAAATCAACATCTGTAAAATATATGTTGAGTAATATCTTACAAGTCTATTGATTTTCCAGCAGCATACTCATGGCTGTGTGGGGAAATCAATGTTTATTTGTGTAAACCCTAAATGCTTGTGATAATATTTGGTGTGGTAAGGATGGCTCAGTGATGATACCAGGTAAATAGGTCATTTTCTGTGGAAGTGACTCATCGATGTCATGACCCCTGCTCCATCATACTTCCTTCCCATTAGAATTATGGCCACAGTTACCATAAGAGGCGCTAATAAACATCTGAATGAATATTGATTGTTTTATGTTCTAGTTGACAGTAGCAAAATGTCCTATTATCTTCAATATTTTTCAATGATTTTCAAATAACTTGCTTGGAAAAATAATCTCAGGTGTTTACAAGACTTGGTAAAAGAAGAAATGTGGGCACAAAAACACAGATAAAAATAACCTTTTATGTAAAGTAGAATAAAAGTTCAGTGAAATAATATAATATATAATAGTATTATAATAATAGTATGTATAGTGCTTTTTAAGATGCACATACAGCTTACTAAAATCGGCCAATTTTGGTATGCAATCGCGTTTTGGCCGATATTCGTAAGGTTGATGGGCAGTGTACAACCGCAAATACTGTACAATCGATCGACTTTTGACTAACCAGCAGGTTAGAAAACGTTGGTTGATCGTACGATTTTCGCAAGGTTGGTGGCGTTTCCGTACTTCAAAATTTGTACGATTTACACTGCACATTCGAAGACGAAAATATGTGCGGTCGAGTACCGCATTTCGTCCAGGTGCTTTTCTGTTAATTATTGATGATCCAACCTTGCGATAATCGAGGCAGGATGGGGCCACCGTACGAAAATCACACGATGGTTCGATCATCAGACGAAAAGTGTCGTCCAATGATCGCAAGGTGTATGGGCAGCTTAACGTTAATTTTAATTGTAATATACAGTATTTGTGCAGACCAACTTGATTTAAATGTTCTTATCATTTGTTAAGTTTAAAACCTTGTTTTTTTCAGTGTATAATTTGTAATGATATGTGACAGCTTGAACAGCTGTGTTCTTTGCCACAAGATGTCTTCAGGCTTCAGGGTTGAATGACATGGAGCATCACTCAACCCGGAAGACTGAAGGAAAACTGTGGGTGCAGGGTGTCATTACCCCACCGTCTGAGCATGGCGTCCTGATATTTTAAAGCAGACAGTATCACTGACATCATCACATCAGAGCCAGTCTCTACATAATCCAGGAACGCCCACCGCCAGGCAAATATTGAAGTAGTAGAGAACATATAACATATTTTGTTTGGCCAGAAGACAACATAACTAAGTAAAATGAAAAAAGCATAACATACTTTTGGCAAAGGCATACGGGTGAGGAGAAGATAGTCCTCTCTAAGGTGTGTGAAAACCTGGATTTTTTTTTTTAAAGCAAACCTGTGTTTGCCTATGCAGAGCAAAGCAACACACTAAGCTAAATGTTCCCTTCCTCAGTAGCACATGGCTTTCCTTTGCTCTCCTGCAATTACATTCAGCTAGTGCCATAACTATAGCCATAGCATCCCAAATGGCTGCTATGGGGCCTGGAGGTGGAAGGGGACCCATTAGGTTGTTGAGGCAAATTTAATATACATAATGTGAATTCCCTATAAAGTCTACAATGTAGAGAGGACTTCAGAGGGGTCTCTGGGATCTTTGTATCCTTACTCACAGCTCAGAGAGAGGTCATCAAGGAGGCCCGCATCACACTTTTGCTATTGAGCCCCTTGATCTGTAGTTACGGTCGTGCATTCGGCTATCAGGAGTATGGAAAACGATGCACAGCAATGCCAGATTTGCTTTAATGTTTGCCTCTGCCTTTTCTTTTACTTACCTACCTTTACTCCACTGCAGCTTTGTTCACCCAGGGAAGCAAAGGGACATATGTGGTACTTCTGGGTATAGGGGAGTATGTGCCATTTCTGTCATGTGACAAGTCTGTTGTTCAGGCATTGACCAGTCAGGCAGCCAGTGCTGTTATATGGTGACAGGGAGAGAGTCCTGAGTTATTTGGAGGCTGGTGTTAATTAAAGGCTTACTTCAATTGGTAAACAAAGTGGCAGGAGACTAAAGAGAATTTTAGCAGATGCAGCCATTGGGGGTAGTATTAAAGTGAGCCGGTTGTTTTTATATGGGCAAATTGCTCGTAGGCTCACTTTATAGCAAACAAAAAGCATCTATTTCAATCAACTTTAACTGTCTAAATATATTCACAGATGTAGTTCAATTTTGTAAAAGGTCTTCCATTGCCTAATGGCTGGGTGGAAATGTTGGACACATAATTATGGGTAAAGTGTGCAGAAGGGCAACTCTGTCTTTCCATACATACATTTATATACTGTAATTACACTGACAACGTGGAACTAATGTGTATACTTGATGCAAACAGGGTAGGGCAGAGAAAACCTCTACATACTATTCAGGTTCAAAGAAGTCTCCCAATAAAAAAAATCTATATGTGTTTATAAGCATCAGAGTCCTATTTTACATATGTCTGTGAACGTGTTTTACATGCTGCACACCTATGAACATTATTAAATGTGGGGTTTTCTATAGTTTAACAATGTAAAAATCCTCAACACATCTTTAAAAGCAAAAATCTGCATAATTTCATTTTAGTGCATGATTATAATTGACAAGAAAGAAAGAAAGAAAGAAAGAAAGAAAGAAAGAAAGAAAGAAAGAAAGAAAGAAAGAAAGAAAGAAAGAAAGAAAGAAAGAAAGAAAGAAAGAAAGAAAGAAAAAGAAAGAAAGAAAGAAAGAAAGAAAGAAAGAAATGCAAGATAAACTAAATAAAATAATTGAATTCCAATGCCTCGTGAGTAACAAGATAATTATGTCTATGTGGTTCTTTCAGAACATATACAGGATTATTCACTAAAGGGTGAAGAGTTTGGAGAAGGCAGGAAAAGTGAACAATCTAGGCCAAAATAGCCGATTTGGACAAAATTCTCCAATTCAGCTCATTTTCCAGTTCAGCTATGTTGTCCTAGATTGTTCATTTCTCCTGCCTTCTCCAAAATCTTCACCCTTTTTGTGAATAGCCCTGATAAACTCTCACAATGGCACTCACAGAAACAGGATACAATCACTTAAAGAGTTAGTTCACCTTTAATTATTTTTTTAAAATCCGTATACTGTATATTGTAAGTTAAAATAGTGCCCTCCATTTTTAAAAATGATTCTTACTTTTCTTACTGCTGTTACCATGGCCTCCCTCTCTTCCTGGATGCATGGCCTCACCCCCGTTGTGAATGAGCACTTGGCTATGAAAACTTGGCTTGCCTAACTACCCATGCTCAGTCCGCCGTCTCTCTCACTTGCATAATGCTGAGCTTAGCCATTGCTTCAAGAGAAAGCGGACTGCACATGTGTGGTTTGGCAAGCCGAGTTCTCGTAGTTGAGTGCTCATTCATGAGGGGCTTGGGCCGCACATACAATGATCAGTACGTCCTGCCAAAATGGGGGGAGTCCATGGTAGCAACAGTAAGAAAAATAAGACTAATTTTTAAAAACATTTTACAATGTAAGATGTAATGAATAGTGATTTCTTTTTTTTAAGCCATTAAAGGGGAACTAACTCTTTAATATTATTTATCTTGTTTAAATTCCCTACAATATATCAATCTATGTTTTACACTGTCTAGGTTTTAGGTCTGTTTTGGCATGCTGGCAATATTGAGTGCTGGGAATTTGTTTCTCCTGTGTGCACCTTTCTTACCAATTATAGATTGGCAAGCCAGTTGCCATTTCCTTTCTTTGCAGAGTTTACTACACACACCGGAGTGGTCTTCAGCTATTGTGCTTTGATTTGTTCCTCCAGCTCTAAAGCTTTTTCAGATTTTTCTGTAATCCCATTACCCCTCCATGGACCATTCTGCTACTTTAAAGTATATCTAAAGCCAGTTTAATTTGTGTGTGTCTGTGTGTGTGTGTTTGTGTGTGTGTGTGTGGGGGGGGGGGGGGATT
>NW_017306352.1:20241-40358 GCF_000935625.1 Nanorana parkeri | reverse complement strand
GGGGTTTTTTGTTTGGGTGTGGGTGGGGGGGGGGGGTGTATACAGTAAGGAAAGATTAAAACCTCCAACTCTTTTTTTTTTGCTGTCTATGTCAGGGTAGGTTTTCCTTCATTTCATGTCTCAATAGAGAGACTAGTGCTTCATTCTCTTTTTAGGTGCTGACCACATGACCAAACTTTGGGGCTAAAGGATGCATATATTATAATATGTAATGTACTTATTGTTAATGGGATTTTACCCATGCTCTGTGTGGTTTGTGTGTTTGCTTTCATAGAAGTGTCAATCAGCCATTTAGAGGCTTCATCACATTGTGTGTGTGGGGATGGGGGTTAGATCCTTCAAAATACTATATTGTGTTGTGAGTTGAATAAATACAATTATATCTTCATGGACAGTCGATAAAGTGGTTTATGGGGCTAAGGTTCTTTTGAAGTCCAGCATGGTTAATCCCTTAAAGGATGGCTGTAGTTTCAAACCAGCTATATATTCAGAGATATCAAGCAACATTGCAAATATATTTTTCTATGCCTTGATACCTGTCATTTCAGGTACAAGCCAGTTCAAATTTTGCTCTGTTTACATTTTACTTGTCTGCATCTGCACTGGAACTCCAGGGAAGGGGGGAGAACGAGTTTAGCATATGCTCCACATACCTGTGTGAATCAACATCTTCAGCAGCCATGAATGAGGATTTGTTTGTTGCGTGCACTAATGTACATACCTGGGAACTTGCCGGAATTGACCCGACATTGCCAGTATTTCTTTTGCTTGCTTATTTCTGGATCAGTCAAATCTCAGGGTCAGCCTGTCAGGGAATGTAAAAAAAACTTGTGTCAGTCTTGTTCATCAAGCAAAACAAATGGCAAACGCACTCATCAATTCGCCACCAGCTTTACAGCCAGGTGCACATGGAATGCGCTTTGAACAGTAAAACAGCAAAAAGTTTTCCTGGCACACTCACAAGCTAGCATGTAAAAAAAACTTGTCTCACCACTAAGGTTGAAAACAGAGGTTTGGATACACGTCTTCTGCAGAAAACGTGAAAGCCGCACAGCCGCGCCAAGGCACCTCCTAAAGTGCGGTCCTAACTCTAAACTATCAGAGTCTCGTTTGTCACACATGTGCAGCATGTCTGCCACTGCTTGTCGGGAAGCCGGGAACATACGTGGAGATAACTTAAGGTGATGTCAAAATTACTGCTTCAGCCATGGGGTGAACTGGAAAACTTTGATTGTGCACTCTGCAGATGTAAGAGGAGTAGAAAGTGCATCTCACCCAGAGTTTTCTTCTCCTCTAACATTTGCAGAGTGCACAAAGCTATTGACAGAGAATCAGATCATCTATAGATAGAGGTAGGGGACAAATATACATACAATGTATCCTGTGTGAGCCTGAACACTGGGCAGAGACAGTCTGGGGAATTCAATGGCCTGCTGTGTGGAAAGAAAGGACTTGCTCTCTGTACTTTGGCTATTTACTAATTGTCTCTGTGGGTAACAACCCTTTTAACACTTTTGGTCACAGCAACATAGTGTAGGGGCTATTGCAGCTCTTGCCTCACTATGTTAGGTTACACAAGGAGTGGGGAAGCCCGCTGCTGTGTAACCTAACTTAGCTGTCAAAAGCCAGATTCAGTGCCGCCTGTAATTAACAGGCAGTGCTCCATCCATGACAGGTTACACAGCTTTCCCTGCTGTGTAACCTGTCACAAGCTGCTCTGAATAGAGAAAAATAGATCAGCTTCAGACTTGAAGCTGACAGCGTTTTCCTCCATAATACTAGTTGAGGCTCTGCCTCACCTGCCTCCCCTGACCGCACGTCCCTGATATATACATATTCGCCTTAGTAGGGGAGGTCTGTTGTTGCCTATAAATCATGCTTTTTATATTTATTTATATTTTGATCTGTAGACTCCTGACCTATCCTTTAGGAAACAGCAACCATTAAGTGCGGGGCACTATGCACGCCCGTAAACTACTCCACCCCCTCCTCCACCCACATCTTCAGGAATTACGGTTTTCAAAAGATCCCAGGTATGCTAATGCAATCTCTGCATATTGCAAACAGTGAATATACTAAACATCAGCATTCCTTTTAGATGTGCATTCTGCTTACTGGATCTGGATGTCAGGGATCACATGTAATATAAAGATGAGCTATGCCTTTAAAATATACCCACTGAACCCCTTTTTCTGGTATGTTCTGAAATATAAATTTGATGCTGTTAAGGAGTTATATTCTTTAAATTTACACTATATTAATGTGAGGTACTATATTTTGATCAGTCCAGCTAAAGTCAGACATTTTACAACAGAAGAAATCTATATATGCGGCGTTTCCTCTTTAGTCTTTGCTCAGATCATGACTGTTATTCCACCATGGATGAATCTATAAAATATTTTTTCAGAGACTGTTGCCTTACCAGGAATAGGAAACAGTGAACAGACTTTCCATGTGCACTATAGCTAAAAGTCAGCTGAATTACAGTTACTGTATATCCAGGAGGGTCCTGGTAGTGCACCAGTAAGAACAGGGACAGACACATTTCTTTCTATTTTTTATTCTTGGAGGGAGGTCTTCCTATTAATGGCCAGCCTATGGATTTTTTGGCTCAGGCTTAGTCCCCACTCACACTAGTTACATGCATGAAAGTGTCCTTGATGGCACCCCAAACGCAGCAAACAAGACTCACGTCAGGTGTGGTCACAAAACATGCAATGCTCACAACCCAAACTGCTGAATGAGCTTCATTGCAACACTTGTCACACGTAGGGCTGCCCATTGAAATGAATTGGCTGCCCTATGCTCACAGGAGACAAATGCAGCAAAAAGTGTCAAATTGTGCTGTGCATTTGTGCGTGCAGCTAGTGTGAATGGGGGATAAGTGTTAGGTTACGGTAAGGCAGGGAAGTGTTAGTTCCAGTTTAGGAGATTAATCGTCCCTACTTGTCCTGATGACCAATGTCATGCAACAGAAAGTCATGGGACACGGGAAAATGTACAATTGTCATAGAGGGTTAATCCTCCTGCGGGTTCCGGTGACAGATGTCTAAGAGGAAATTTCTCTTTACTTTTCAGCTGTTGTGTTTCAGAAACAGGAAGTGAAGGAAAATCTCCCCATACAGGAAAAAAAAAACATCACAAATTGGCTACTATTACACTTTAAAAGAGATTACAAAGACAAAAACAGAATGTAGTCTAAACTAAGCTGCCTTAATAGCTGATGTCATGTATTCACATTCTCTTTTCGCAAAAAAAAGAAAATAATAATAATACATTGGGCTTGTTACATTTGCTAAACTCTCTTCCTTATTCTCTACCTTTTTCTTTTAAGGGATAATACTTTGAACTATAGTTTAGCAGCTAGAATAATACAATTAGAATGATTTAAAACAATATTAAGGGATAATAATCCAGGGGATTCTTGTTTAAATGCGGCATCATGATTCACAAAAGGCTGAGATCATCTTCGTCGTGCAATAAACCAGAATAGCATAGGGATCATGTTGGTGGAATAAATGATATAACTAATAACAGGCTAAAAACAGCCTAGTGTAAAGAGAATAAGGAGAGATCGGAACAGCGCCAGACTGACCATTAATCACACTGTGCTGGAGATCAATTCTGATGGGGGTGAAATGATCTCAGCCATGTGTGTTTCCTCTGGCTGACAACGTATGTTATATTGGGATTTGAAAAGATATTGATTTTAGCTGCCAGCTTTAGTCTTTGGGTAATACTAAAGGTTAGCTGTACTGTGGCCACATCAGTAACGAATAGTGAAAGCTTATTAAACCAAATGTTAGAAGTAATGCTGAGACTGCAGTGACAACTGTGGACAACAGCGAAACATAGCAAGCATGTTCACATGGAACTTGTAACCAATTGTTTGGAATCTGGACCATGTTCTCTCCAAAGATCTTGCTGCTCATTTGATGGCAACGTATAGGAATGCACAATATCCAGAAGTGTCACTAGAGAGCGGTAACCAGGGAAGCTGAATGTTGAGAAGAGGATGTTGGGGCTAAATAACACCGGAAAAAAATGGGCAATTACAAAGGACTGTAAAAATGGATATGTGACTAATAGGCCAAGGTTACTGTTACTATACACTTTTTTCGCAGTCAAAGGTATAACTTTTTTTAAATACATTTTTCATCAAAGCAATTTGGAAGCTGCCATTGTTGACCTTTTTCTTAAATTATTATTATAATGGATTTTATGCTGATCCTTTGACATCAACACTTTCTGAATCACTGGAACAACAGTAACTCAATTTTACAGTGCAAAATAAAAATTACAGTACATAATATTAATATAAAATATTTAGCATTTTCCTAAAACAATATTTTAGTTTTTTATTTTTCAGTTCTGGCCAAAATTATAAGTGAAGAAAATAAATATTAAACCATCACATGTTCCCATTATTGAGCAAATGTCAGAGATTCCTTCTATAGAGGAGATAAGAAAAACAATGAAGGTTTACACTGGCCCTTCTTAAAGTGACACTAAACTCAGGAGTTAAATCTTAAAAATGCATTCAAGTACCTTACCTATTAACAAAAATGTATCTTATTTGTGTATCACTCGGCTGTAGATCTTCAAATCATCTCTGAATTGGTGCTGACACTGTCCATCCTTCTGGAGGGTGGCTATGTTTGTTCCCCATGGTCCCTATGTGTGTTGTAGAGTAGCCACCGCTCCAATCTCACTCCCATGATGGACTACAATATCAATACAAATGAGTAAACTAAATGTGAGATTGTAGCCCATCACGGGAGCAAGCTTGGAGTGTTAGCTACTTTACAACACACACAGGGACTATGGGGAAAAAACGTAGCCAACCTCCAGAAGGAAGGACAGTGTCAGCAACAATTCAGAGATCGAGATTGAGGATCTACCGCCGAGTGTAACACAAATAAGATACATTTTTGTTAATAGTTAAGGTACTTGAATGTATTTTTAAGATTTAACTCCTGAGATGATTTCACTTTAAGCATGCATGAACAAGAACACGTGTCCATACAGTCTTGAATATATGCATGTGCTGAGCTGTTTACATGATAGTAGTCTTACTATCTCTTACTAGCTCTGCTGGAGAGCATACACAATGCATTCAAGCACATGTGTGCATCTAGAGGAAGGCTAGACAGCATACAAGCCTATAAACTAAATTATAATGAATAAGAAGATCTCCCCAACACCACTGGAAAGAACATAACCCATTTCTTGTGAAGGGCATAAATATATTGGGCCCTTTTTACACCTTTGAGTTCCTACTACCCAGATCTCCCCATTCTAATTTGCTGTGTGCAACCCTTAAACCCCCACATTTATAAAGTAGCAGTATTAAAAAATACAAGCATGTTTATTCAGCAAAACAATGTGCTTTACAAATCTGCATTATGCCATTTATGTCCACTTGCATTGGGACTCTGAGGCCAGCCAAGCTCTATTAAATCCAATGGATGAAAGAAAAATGATGTACCAAAGAGGAAAATAGCCAAGTCACATGACTTTGAGCAATGTTGTTACTGGGATTTTCTCCTCCCGGCACTCCAATCACTACGTTTTTTCTGTGATGTTAGCATGCTATGGGACTCTCCAGGCTCCACACTGCAGCTTGCATTTCATGAATGGCCTACACAATGCAGGTGTTGGTAAAACCCTGCAGTGTCTACTGGATAGCAGCATTCGCTCTCACTGTTTACTGTGCAGACTTCTAAGAGAAATGTCAGAACCCTACAACTTCTGAATATACTGTATCTACTCTGTCTGCTTTGCATTCAGACTAAACAATGGTCTAGTTTAGGATTCTTACAACAGCTGTGTATTGTATATATGCTTAGGGATGATCTTCTCTCTACATCCCCCACATTTATTTCCAGCATGTTTCATTGTAGAATGATCTATTGTGCTGATGTAGTCTTTGCTGCACATTTGCACAATGTCATTTACTCTGCTCTGTGTTCTGCATTTTGTAAGTTTCTTTTCTTCTGTATGTTAGCAGAAGGCATGAATCCCGATATTCCTCACCCAGGAGAGAATTTGTTCTAGCATCAGGAGAGTGGCCAAGGGTGGAGAGAAACATTACAAGCAAAATGAATCATGTTTTCCTCTGTAGCCCTGGACAGCATCATGCCAAAATAATATCCTGTTATTCTGAGTGTACACACAGTAGGAAAATGAGAATCCCACACAGAACTCACCGCATTCCAACACACACCATGTCTTTTTTCCAAAAGCAACAGAATAAATATCCCAAATGATGATAATTATTTATAGTAAAACAAAATGGAAAGGCCAGTAGTGAGTAAGCAGAAGCGGGTTTTATATCTCAGTGGTAGGAGACTGTATTGTTGTTGGTTGTAAAGGAAACGGTGAAATCTCATTTCCAGCAGTGTTATAGATGAAATCAGATAAGAACTGTTTATATCGAAATGAATAAATTATTTCCAGTAAACTTTCAGAAAAGCAACAACTCTTCCTGTAAAAACCCGGGATTTAAAGTGATATAAAAGTCAAAAGGTTTTTAAGCTATTTTCAGTGCTGATTGAAGCTCTAAAGGTGCCCATGCACCTTACGAATATCGGCTGAATTTCGCTTGTGACCGCGTTTTCCTCCGATATTCGTAAGGTTGATGGGCAGTATACAAACGCAAATACTGTACAATTGTATGACTTTTGTCTTTCTAGCAGGTTAGAAAACCTCTGTCGAATCGTACGATTTTCGCAAGGTTGGTGGCGTTTTCCGTACGTCAAAATTTGTATGATTAACACTGCTAATGCGCAGGCGAAAATCCGTGCGGTCGATTAACGAAATTCGTCCAGCTAAAGACTGCTAATTGAACTGTGCGATGGTCGGAGCAGGATGAGAATCGTACGATGGTTCGATCATCGGACAAAAATTTTCGTCCGATGATTGCAAGGTGTATGGGCACCTTTACATTGGATGCTGCTCCTTGATGTTTAAAAGTTTTATTTCCTACAGCTGGTCCACTGAGCACTGGTCCTGATATTCTGTTTGAGGGTGGCTCCTTTCCCTTGCATGGTCCCATGGAGATGCCCTTGTGTGTGCTAGCACACTGTGTGTGTCTCCACAAAAACAAACAGGCACAGCAAGACAATTGCTAACACATAGGGGAGGTCACAATCCCCCTATGTGATAACACATTGGAGGTGGCGGGTACTCTTTAAAGTGACGTTACGGGTCTATTAGAACGCTGTTGTGACCTGTGCACTTCAAAGAAGCTGTTCAAGCACAGATTAGGCATGTTAGGCTGCATGCAGCAGAGTGACAGCAATAATTCTAGGGCCAATATTCACAGTAAACTCTAAACTGATGACCTATACAGGCTTTTAAAGCATCACCTATAGATAATAGGTAAGAGAATGACAGCTGAGGAGCCAGAAGTGATGCAATCAGCATCGCTTCCAGCTTCATTCAGCAGGGATGAGAGCGGCAAGATTGGATGTTCACTGGTTTCTCTCCCTGCTTCCCCCTGACACCCATGATGCTGGTCCTGGGCCCGCAAAAGGGGCAGTGGAGCCCGGGAAGCAAGGCGGGGGTGTCAGGTGGGGGAGGTTCTGTTTACCGGCAACTGAAAGCGATTTGGTGGCAGAGAGGCAGAGCCAGCTGTAAATCAGGCAGCAGGGTGGGTTGGAACAATACTGTTGGGATCTTTCCAGACTGTAGCAGCGCTCTGTGCTGTCAGCATATAGTGGTCAGTTTGGGTCACAGGAAGACATTAGTAAATATGCTCCTGCAACCCAAAAGCCAAAAATAAAAGCTTTGGCTTCACTTCTCTTTTAATTCTATTTTGCTTTTTTATTTTTATAACAAACATGTCAGTGTTACGTGAAATGACCCTTTAAACGAAAAGGCTGTCCAATCCTTGAGATGCTGCGAGTTCCGCCATATGTCAGGGTGATGCAGGGCAGAAGAATTATGACTGCAATATAAAGTAACTACTTACTGTAAGTCAGTGATGCAGTGACTTGCCTGAAACAGAGGCGATATGCCAGAAACATTGCATTCTGTCATTTGTTCCTCTTTGTCCTTTACATCAGGAAGACACAATGCACGTGGTTTGTAAGCAATTTCCCATTAAATGGTACACAATAGATTTGTCACATCTGCTGTGTTCCTCCTAATTAATGATGCTAAGGTGAGTATGCAAGTGTCATTTAAAAGACGGCACATGACAGATGTGACAAATTCAATGTGTTCTGCTTCGTTTATTAAAATGATAATTTTCTTTATTAATTACTTTACAAATTCAATGAACACGCAATCAAAACGTAACGCTTTTACATTTTTAATTATTGTTTAATTAGTTCAAAGAACTGCATTTGTTTTCCTCTTTTATAATTTAACTGGAATGCAATGTGTCGGAGAACATCTTAAAGGGATTTGCTACTTTCAACAACAGAATGCAAAACTCAGCACTGGGGTCGAATAGCAAATGTCAGTGGTCATTGTGCCTGCCCACACAGTAAATGAGGATTCTATGCTGACAATGACAAATGCTGCTATAGGTTTGTAGGTTTGAAGGTCTATGGATGTTAGCAGTAGATAGAAATCTATTCTGCTAATTAATAGAAGTTACTCTAAACATTGGAAGGGTTACACCGAAATCACTGACAGTCATTTGGTGTCACCCGACTAAGTCATGAGAGAGGAGGGGACCTGGCGGCATACCTCATCCCGCCGGGTGAACGTCCCCTCCACTCTCGGCCGGCGTCCATCACCAAGATGGCTGCCGGCAGGCGTCAATAAGATGACCGCGCATGCGTGATGACGTCATTGCACATGTGCACGGCAACGTCACGGCAGGGTGTCACCCAGTCTCTGCTCCAGGTGACACCCGGCCTCGGGACGCTCCTGGGTACACAGCAAATGTTCTCCATTCAAATATGCAAAAACAAAAACAATAATGAGTTAATGTGTTCATTTAAAAATCATTACATTTATTTTAACTGCAAATAGTGGAACTTCCAGAATATGACTTGCTTTCAAACAACTCCTATTTCCATGCACAGCAGAACTCTGAAAAAGGTTGGGGGGGGGAGCTTCAGGGGATAACCAGATGTACTGCAGTGAATGTGTGCAGGCAAAAAACATGCTGACAAGTGGAGATAGCAGAATGAGCAGAAGAATGGGCTCATCAGTGTGCTGCTGCTCCTTCACTGTCCAATCATAGACTGGGGGTAAGGAGGTGACCAAGCTGTATTGCGTAAATGCAGTATAGAATAGTCAGGTCACCAACTTATCTGCACTGTCTGACAGAGCTGTGCGAATCTCAGGACTGGAAGGGCAAAAATAAAAACAGTTCTCATATGTATTTCATCTGTGTATTTAGCTGTTTGTTTTATTTTACTATAGTTTTTTTTGTCTCCACTTCCTGGTCCACTTTGGCACAAATGATGTAATCGCATCCAAGCATTACATCCTGGGAAGGTTACATCAGCAGAGCATTGCTGGGAAATCTGATCTGTAATCTCAGGAGATCTCAGGGAAAGGCATTTTCCTCCCCTCAGATCATGGTCACTTGTCCAAGTCACATGTGCCAGAGTTCCAGGAAGTAGCAGGAGATCTAGTAATCTGCCCTTAGTAAACATGGCCGCTTGAGAAGAATGGGGAGGAAAAGAAAAAAAAGGTATGCAAAGAATAAAAAGCCGGCAATTATCTAGAATTATGTGTTTGTAGATTGTCATTACTGAACATTTCTAAAGGTGCGTTTGTTGTTTTCTTGAAGATATGGGTAGAGTTCCTCTTTAACACAGGGATGGCAAGGGTTTACCGTGTTCTTACAGTTAACCCTCCTCTGGGTCTGTACACCTAGAACTCACGTTCCCAGCAGAGTAGGGAGACAGTCTGCCCTACTCTACTAATTTATAGGAGTACTAACATCTCCAGTGGCAGAACTATCGCCATTGGGACCCAGGCGGCAGCTATGGGGCCCGGGGCACAGGGGGCCCGGCCAGGATGAGGAACAAAGGGGTCCCCCTGATGCCGTGCAGGCCGTCTGGGTCGCTATGGCATCGCAGGTTGCTAGTTGTCAATGGCGGCTGTGAGGAGGGACGTGCCGCTCTGTGAACGCTGTCTGTGCAGTGGCACGTTCCTCCTCACAGCCGCTGCTGAGTCAGTGACAGCCAGCAGCTTGCTGTGGAGGAGGCTGGGCCTGGCAGCCGCAGTGGAGGAGGAGGCAGGGCCCGGCGGCGATGGAGAAGGAGGAAGAGGCCAGGCTCGGCAACGGTGGAGGAGGCGAGGCCCGGCTGCAACCAAGGAGCAGACAGGGCCTGGCAGTGGAGAAGGCTGACAGCGGATCGGGGCTTACAGGTAAGAGGTGTGCAGGGGTGTGACCAGCCCACCTGAGACCCTGCAGAGCCCACCATAGAGAGTCTATTTAGAGAGGCTGTTTGGGATCTCTGGGGGCGTAACTAGAAAGCACAGGGCCCCAAACAACATCTTGCTATGGGGCCCCGTGATTTCTAGTTATGCCCCTGAACACCTCTTTCTCTTTCATCTTCTCCGTCACAAGCCTAGTTGTCCTCTGTGAATATGAATTCATCTTTTTGGCATGATACTCACCAATTGAGGGGGAGGCACAAGCTGGCCAGGGTTGGCGAGAGTGTATCGTTTCTTGTGTATTCACATGGTTTGAGGAGGTACTCCAGAAAAGAGCTATATTCTTCCCATTCTTTCATAGATGGAACCTGCTGAGTGATTTACACCCTTTAGTTCATTTACTTGCTGCAGTGAGAGCTGTATTAAAGGGGAGGCATTGAACTCTCTCTTTCTCTTTTTTACAATAATGAATCCAGACTAAACAAATATACATTGCCCAGTAAAGTATTCCTTTAAATGTTTGCCCAAGTACATACAGTCATCATGTTTGCAAACATTTAGCTCCAACTCTCTCAGCTCTACTTCCCTAAACTTCCTTACAGTAGAAGATCACAAGGGACAGAGCAGTCTCCAGCAACTGCCCATCTACTAGCTTGGAGAAGGGAAAAGGAAGGAGGAGAGGGAAGCTAGGAGCAGAGGATAAGCTTGCCATGCTGTGCCTGTGTGTATGGAGACACACACAGCTTACCAGGGGCATCCCCATAATGAGGCAGCCTGAGACGGTAGCCTCAGGTGGCATCTCATGGGGGGGGTGGCAGGTGCAGGGGGGGGGGCACATCACAGCTGACTAAAGGCATCCTCCCTTCCCACTGACAGCTTGGCCGCCCGCTGCCTCATGCCCGGCCAACGGCTCGGCTAGCCACCACCTCCCACCTAGTTGACAGCTCTGTCAGTTGACACCTCAGCTACCCCTTCTCCTGGCTGCCTCAGTAGGGATGGCCCTGCATCTTACTAGCACAAGGGTGGCTCCATAGGACCCTACAAGGGAAAGGAGCCACCCTAAAACAGAATATCATGGCCAGTGCTCAGGCAAATCTGCTGTTTCTGCATGAAGATAACATTTTTAAACATCAGGAAGCAGCATCCATTTTAAGTGATGTTAATTAATGTCACTTTAAGCCTGAACCCTTATCTGAAATGAGAAACAGACTGGAGGTGCTACAATGGAGTCTTTATAACATCAATCCCTATTATTACAAGTCTGTTTCAGCATGTATAATTGAACATATTTGCTCAGACCTGTAAACTAGCTCTAATCTTTAACAAAAACCAAACATGTGATATATTGCAGCTTGCCAGTCCTTATATGTGGTGGCTGCATTCGTTTTATTTGTTTAAGGCTTTGAGATATCAGTTCAGCGCATAGAAAGTTAAAAGGACCCTGGAATTCCGAAAAAGAACAAGAAGGATTTTTGTGTAATGTTGTTAGCTTGAAAACAGAATACAATTGCAGCCAGCACAGCTAAGGACTGGTAAGCTGCAATATATTGCATGTTTGTTCTTGGATTTAGATACACAGCCTGGCCAAAAAAAAGATCACCACCCGGATTTAGCTAAGCAAATAGGTAAGAGCCTTCTGTTGGGTAAGTGTTACGATCTGGGATTGCTTCAGTTGGTCAGATTTAGGTTGAGCCAAATGTTACCAAAAAATGAGGTCAGCTGCATACTTGAATATACTGAATGACCAGGTTTTTACATTAGTGGATTTTTTTCTTCCCTGATGGCAAGGGCATATTTCAAGATTACAATGCTGTTTAGCCTGCTCGATGTTGATTGGGAAACCTGCTTCCCAGGCAATCAGCATTGTGCCTGCCAAACAAACGGCTTCCCGGCCAATCAGAAAGGCGGGCCGAGGGTAATGACCCGCCTCCCGGCTTTATGATTGGCCAGGGAGCCGGTTCCATGATGATTGGCTGGGAAGCCAGCTTCCCGGCCAATCAGCATGGAGCCAGCTTCCTGGGCAATCAAGAAGCTGGCCAGCGGGTAATGACACGCTGCCTGGCTTCCTGATTTCCCGGAAAGCCGGCTCCATGCTACCAGAAGTACCGGTATCAAATATATAAAGAAATATAACGAAATATAAATATTGGTACTCGTACTCGATAACGAAAAAACGTTATTGGTGCATCCCTACTATGTACAGTACTCTGCCTTCTCTTCCCACCAGGCATGAGCTGCCAGCATTTTATAAAGACACACAGAGACCCAGTAATGACCTCAATAGCTTTTTTACTTAGGGTATGTAATAAAACTGTAAACGTTTATTTAAAATTGATAAAGGAGGAGGAAAACCAGGGAGGCAAAATATAAGCAGATTATATTTCAGGTTTTTTTTTTTTATTTGGGTGGTGTGGGGATTGGCAATAAGCAGACCTTTTATTTTCATGCAGAGTCCACTTTAACAAAATATGGATTAAAGAAATCAAACATGGAGTCATTTTCTGCAGAAAAACCTAACCCGAGACAATTATATTGTCTCTTTGTGATGTCCAATGATATCATGCTGTGAAAATTTTAGAAGCTTTAATTTTAGCCGACCTAGGGGTCTGATTAATTAGATTCTGCTCAGCAATACAAAAAATATATGCAAAGCTGTTTCTTTTTTTTTTTTTCTTAAACTCTCAGTTTTTCTCAATGATATAAAATCTTTAATTTTCATCCAAAACAACATTTAATTAACTCTTGGTTTAAATAATGGCAAGAGATCTGCCATCTGTAACGTGCTAATGTGATAATTATCAGCTGGGATCGTCGCTTGCCAAGTGTGAAATATTGCAAAAATATATATGTAATCTTCACTTGGCTCTCTTCGAAAACTAATGAAGTAGTTCCTAATTACAATTAGATAGATATGTTTATGTCAGCATAACAGGGTACATTTCTCTGACATGAAGAGGAAAGCAAAATGATGCTAAGGAAATAACTACCTGACCATCTTAATAATACCTAACACACCTCTGTACGCTTTTTGCTACTGGAAATATTGCCACTTTCTTTCCATATAAATCTTTTTGTTTTGCTCTAGAAGAACTCTGGGCAAAATGTTTATTAACCCTTGCAGTAGGCCTACCCTTACACTGCAAGGGTTAAAGTGACATTAAAGGCAAAAAAAATGTTTTGCCTCCCCCAACGTTAATTTAAGCACTTACCTTAATTGAAGTCTCTTAATCTGATCTTCTTCTTTCATGTTGTTTTCAGCCTCCTCTCCAGCTGTGCGGAGGGTTCTCCGATCCAGCGCTAAATCCTATGTCCTCGCTGGCACTTCCTGTCCTACGGTGTCGGCATGCGGGTGCACGCTGTCCATATACTTACCTTGTGTCTCTCCTTGTCTCCTGGCCGAAAATCCGAACTGCGCATGCGCCCGCCCCAAGATGCTTTGCGGCCGCCCGAGAATTTTCAGATTTTCGGACGGGAGTGCGCGGGGAAGACACAGGTAAGTTTAAACCACTGTTAAAGCGGGTTTTTTTTTTACTTTTTGCATATATCTACTGCTTGCTGGCAGTAGATATATGCAAAAAAATGTGAGGGTTTAGAAACCCTTTAAGTGCTCGTTTTGGTCTAGGTGCAAAAATAACAAAGTTATGCTCACCCGAACCTTGGAGACGACTGGCTCTTAGACAGATCCTTCCAGTCTCACTTCCCCTCCACTCCAGTGATCTAAGGTCCTGTGAGTCATCACATCCAATACATAGGGCATAGGATGTGAGGATGCTAAGGGACATAACATTAGGGACGTAACGTTTTGTCCCCTATATCTCCAAACTGTTTGTTTGGGCGTTTTTGTTGTAGATTACATACATAGTATTTGAGGTTGAATAAAGACATTAGTCCATCAAGTCCAACCTATTAGGATCTCATTCTAGGAGTACCCGTACCCCTGTATATTACGGTCCCTTAAGAAATCGTCCAAAAGTTTCTTGAACAATTCCACATTATTTGCTGAAATCACCGCCTGTGGCAGTGAGTTCCAGACCCTAACTGATCTTACTGTGAAGAACCCCCTTCGCCCCTTGTGCTGGAATTTTTTTTCCACCAATTTTAGGTGATGGCCTCTAGTTTTTGTAACGGAGTTAATTTTAAACAGTTTATCGCTAATGTTGCTACCACCATTTTTTTTTTTGCTGATTGTCATTAACTATCCCGTTTTCCTGAACAAATTCTACCAGATAATCCTTTATTATGCCCTCTAGCATTTTACAAACTACCGATGTTAGACTGACCGGCCTATAGTTCCCAGGTTGGCACCTTGCCCCCTTTTTGAATATTGGGACTACCGTAGCCCTCCGCCAATCACTTGGGATCCTACCAGTCATTAAGGAGTCCTTAAAAATGAGGATTAATGGTCTAGTTATAACCTGGCTTAATTCCTTAAGTACCTTGGGGTGCAGGTTATCCGGACCCACTGCTTTGTTTGCATTGAGCATTTTAAGTCTTTGTTGTATCCCGGTTTCTGTCAACCACTGGGGTATATTTTGAGTTAAACTGGGAGTTTTATCATGTGTGTCAAACCCGTTTCCCTCCCGAGTGTATACTGAGGAGAAAAAAGATTATCTTTGAGTATTCTGCTATTGTGTTTAGGCAATACCTTCATCGCAGTCCTCTCCTCGTTACTCGGTTTTCTCCTTCAGCCCCCTGGGGAGAACCAAGGTTGTGACTATTGGAGCCTTTGCAGTCCTGTTTTGCTCACTGCGATGGGAGAATAGCTGCTGCTTTATTCACCTGTGGTTACAGTCATCCACAGTAAGGTGCTGTGCCTTTACACACAAAAGGATCATGTTTCTGTAATAGAATTATGATTGTATAGTGGTACTTTTTATTACCTTATAGTTATTAGAATATGTTTCTCCTGATGAAGCCACGGCTGTGGTGAAATGCGTAGAGGATTTTCCAAAACAGTAACCGCCCATTGACTCCAACTAAGGAGTCAATGGACGGTTACTGTTGTGCAGGTGCAGGTGCAGGTGCAGGTGCACCTGAAGCTATTGGATGAACTGTAAGCTAATGGATCGGTAAAATCTTTACCAACACCAATCACTATGAAATGATCAAATCAGAATTCCAGTTTTGCATGATATAACTTATCTGGGCTAGCGAAATGTGAATTGATTTCCATCTTTTAATTATGTCAGCTTTGTATAGTTCAGCGATGCTTAGAAATCCTCTCCCTGGCAATGTATCTATTTCTACTTCCAGCTGTGTGACACCCAGTGCCACATTTAGATGTCCCCCTGTAGTCCGGTTAAGTGTTTGGACATTTTAGTGGCATTACGCCTCCAAAATTTCATCTTCTCATGAAGCCCAATTACATACTGGCCATTAGCCTCTTGCTGCCATGTTGCCCATTGCTATGTGCGTGCCTCACATGTATCAGAGTGTTGTTCACAGCTACTCCACATGCACCCCTGGCTAAGAGAGAGGTAGGAAGAGGCATAGAAAGAGAACGCCCCAGTCACATGAGCACAACTTTTTACTGCATTTCATTTATTATTATGGAGACTTATTGAATTTCAAACACAATGATTATAGATGAGGGGGAGGGGGGTATGGGAGTAATTTACTATCTTGTTCCCTGGAGTTACGCTGTAACTTGTATATGAGTTTATGGTCTCAGTACTTGAAGGCAGTATTCCTACCAACAGGACCATCTTTCTATCTGGTCTACCTGTACTGACCCCATACTTACACCCTAGATGACAGGAAATGCCTTATGCATACAAAATGAAGTCTGTAAGCACACTGAGGTTTATTTACTAAAGGCAAGTAGGCTGTTTGCTTTGCAATGGAATTTTCCCTTAGCTTAGTAAATGTGGTAAAAATACAATTTGCAAAGAATACCCAATCATATGCAAGGAAAATAGAAAAACAGTATTTTTGTTTGAACATGATTGGATGATGGTCAGCAGAGCTTCACCTCATTCTCTAAGCTTAGGGAAAATTCCCTTACAAACTGAACATCCTGTTTATTAAAGTTTAGCATCTAGTAAATCAACCCCACTGGATCCTATTGACCTTCAACATATCATGTAAAACAAACAATATAGTAACTTTAAGTAGGCTTTATGCACACAGTGTTATATGTGACCACATGACCATGTACTTAGTTTGAGTCCAGAAAAAAAAACATACAGCTAATTGCACTGGGAAATCCTAATATTTGTATACTCAATATATGGAGAGCACTCTCAATATATGCAATATAATACAAAACTTGAGTGGTTTTGAGATGTTGCCAGAGCAGTGATTAAGAGAACACAGTAAATCAAGTACCATTTAATGAGGTTGTTACGATACAAGTTTAAATTGGTTTCTATGATCAAGTAAAGCCGCATGCTAAATCAAGACAATGCGTTTCTTCAGCTTTCATTCATAAGTGTCATAAATTATGTGAGTTAGCAAAAAGGAAACAGAAACTATTGTGAAGAACATTTTCATGCTTGGCTGTTGTGAAGAAATATGTGACAAACACAAAATATATTTAGAGAAGACCGGGGGCAGCTAAATGGGAATGTACATTGGTTTTTTTTTAGTGATTAAAACAAGTCTGTCCCTTCCCAAAAGAAAGCATTGCTCCAGCAATAGAAGACAATAAATACTTACCTCTCAGATGGGTATCCAGTCCGAACTCCATTGTCCTATAGTGGTACAACCTCCAGCAATGTCTATAGCATTCAACACTTCTAGTAGTGCTGAATGCCTGCATCCCCTGCTGCACTCAAAAGTTCCTCCTGCTGACCTCTATGCCATTACTGTGTATTGTGGTGGATTTTGCTGAATCCCGTCCCCAGAACACTACATAGAAGGATGATGAGAGATCCTCTGGCAGTACCATCAAGCTACTTTAGAGAGGTATAGTATGGGAGGCGTAACGTATAGAATACCAGCAAATTAGAGCTGCAGGATTTGTGTATCAGAATACCAGCATATTGGCACAGCAGGAGACTGTACCAAGATACCAGGCAAGACTGGAGTGGCAGATATTGGACCGGATAGGTACCAGTATACCAGGTGTACTGGCGTGTTGGTACCACAAACCGAGATTCCCTGACCACGAGGCCAAGTGACCAGAGAACAATGGGTTAGCTAAAGAGATTGCACAGTAGCAATCATCTCCTCACAAGTAGACTGGCCCTCACTGAAACCTTGAAGATATGGAATGAGTTACCAAGTGTGTAAATTTCAAAAACAGCAGACTTTTACAACAATGGGCAAATAAAGGAGCCTAAAGATCCCCTTGCTGGTTTCAAATGAGAATACAAAAATAATATGCAATACTTCATATTTATCCCACTAAAAAAATATATATTTTTTTTAGTCCTGACCATAATAAAGGAAGAAATTTTGTATAAAAGGCACTATTATTATATTATTATTATACAGGATTTATATAGCGCCAACAGTTTGTGCAGCGCTTTACAATATAAAGAAGACATTACAATCACAATACAATTTAACACAAGATGGTAAGGAGGGCCTTGCCCGTGAGGGCTTACAATCTAAAATGGAGGGGGAAGTGATACATGAGGAGGTAGCTGTGTGGGGATGAATTGTTTGGGAGGAGTTGACAAGGGAGCTGGAAAGCAGGAGGTCTTGGGATGAGCTAAGCCGACGGTTAGGGTGATACTTTGAAACCAGGTTGGAGATATAGCCGGGGGCAGAGTTGTGGATGGCTTTGTAACTGATTGTTAATATTTTGAATTTTATCCTTTGGGCGAGTGGTAGCCAGTGCAGGGATTGACAGAGGGGGGTTGCAGACACTGAGCGGTTGGTTATTTAGTCCCTTTAAAGTCCACCCCCAGCCAATTACACTTTTCCATTCCTTCCTCTCTCCCAGCCACTACAAAACACCCTGCATAAGTTCATTGTTGGATGGACGCTTACACAGGGTTGATGATGTCACAACCTCTGTGTTCTGGCCTGGTGATTGGTTGCTCAGACCAAGCACTGAGCCATGGGAGGAAGTCACATACTCCAAACAATATGAAAATTACCCAACACTCAGTCCAGCTAGTCAGCACTAAAGATTTATTAAAATTGTTTAGGTTAAAAAAAGAGGTTTTTGTTGCAAACATTAACCAACAAATGTAAAGCCACAAGGCACGTCTTCAAAGTGTGTGACTCTTTTAGTTTACTGATGGATTCCCTTCCAAAGAAATTGCTTAACCCCGTACAACACACATTATCTTGGCATTTATCTTTATTAACAGCTGTGGTCTGTGTATTGTGCAACACACAATGTGAAAATGATGTCTGCTTGCCATGACTTCATCTCAAAGGTTCTATGTAGTTACTGTATTACATATGGACATTCTATGGCTATTGCAGTATGGTACTGTTTTATCTAGCTCTGCATCTGTCTTGGTTTTTTACTCTTTATTACTTCCATGTTTGTGTTGTTCATTGTGTTCTTTTTTTTTTATGAAACAAATTATAAGAAAAAAAATGTAATCATAAATGGAGTCATTATCATTCAGGACATGCAGCTTACACAACATTTGTGTGTGAACCGAACATTTTTACGAGTAAGTTATTGTGTGATAAATAACAAACCGAGTTTAAATAACTGCTGTGGCTTAGTGAATTGGACCCTAGTGCAAACTTCAATATTTAATCAAGTGTTTTAATCACCCTGAAGAGGAAGGAAACGTGATGTTTAAATAATCAGCCAGTTCTTCTAACCAGGGGATGCAGGTGTGATGAACAACAAATCAGGTTGTGTACAGCTCTCAGCAGGAATAGACATGAGAGATTCCCAAATCTGCCAAAAGAATTGGCAAAGGCACAAGCTATAGAACACACATCTAAGGCTATCAACAAACAGCGCCAGAAAAACAAGCAACACCCCCAATTTTCATAATCATTGGTGATTTATGGGCCATTTCTCCTTAAAGGGCCAATATATATATACATACATATATATACATACATATATATATATATATACATAAGGAAGGCAGGATCAGCATTCCATTCAAGCTAAGTGTCTTAGTGGTGCTTAGTGAAATAATGTAGCAACAGGTAAGGTGTGTACTCTAAGACCTATTTCACATGAGCACCATCATTTCAGTCACGTTTATGGATACTAAAAAATTGATAAATACGGAATCCATTTACATTCGGCTCAGTCAGTCAAAACAGAGACCTCAATGAACACAGATATTTGCGGATATAAATGGAGGGTTATCCATTTACATCTGCATGGCCTTAGAGATGAATTGCGGTCTGTTTTCCATTCCATTCATTAACAGAGGGATGGAAAACAGACAAACTGATAGGAACTGTGAAAGGGACCTAAGGGCTTCCACATATGAACAGAAAGGATGATATAGTAAGTTATTGCATCAATATATATATATATACTGTATATATTAGCAAAGGAAAGGATGCAGTACAACCAAATAGCAAATCTAGAACTGTTTTATTTTCTGCACAAAGATACATACCGGTAGATAAGTTTAGCATGAATTCAGCATTCTTACCTATGTTCCCTTGTTAGCGCAGCAGAAAAAAAATCCATTGTGTGGATTTGCCATTTCGACTTCATTGTGCAGTACCTTTTCAATGTATACAGTACTACTTCTTTATAATATAGATATATCTTTTGTAAAAAGTATTCACACCCCTTGAAAAATTGTATGTTTTATTAAACACTGATATTTCACACTGATCAACCAAAACATATACTTTAAAGCTTTCTGCAAAATGATACA
>NW_017306352.1:8749-20202 GCF_000935625.1 Nanorana parkeri | reverse complement strand
AAGTCAGTATACTGTATAGGCACCTTTTTAAATCTGTGTAGGTAGCCCTCTTTTTGCTTTGCAATATGAACCTGTTTATCTTTGCAGAACTGCTCAAGATCTGTCAGGTTTCATTGGGATTATAAGTAAAACCATTTTTAGGTCCATACAGAAATTCTCTATTGGATTGAGATCTGGACTCTGGCTTGGCCATTACTGCACATTAACATGTTGTTTTAAGCCATTCTTGTGTAGCTTTAGCTTTATGCTTGAGGTCATTGTCTTGCTGGAAGGTTTTTAAAAGGCTTGAGCAACCAGTGGCATCAGTGAGCTTGGCAGGATGCCAGACAGAGCCAGACCCTGAAGTGGCAGCAGCCCTCCAAAGTTCCTCGCCAGCATCCCCCCGCGCCACCCCTGTAACACTCCCCCCAAAGATGGTGAATACTGTAGGGACACCCCTGGGCATGAGAGTGCTGTTGTGTGCCGCCCTCTTGGATGTAATGTCAGCAGCCCTAGTATACTCAGAGCTATTCCCCGTCTCTTTTGTACCTGGCAGCTATATAAAAGGTACAGTGGTACAGAGGTAGGGGAAGCCTACCTGGCCAGCATAGAGAGTAATTAGACACTCCCAGAAGAGGAGAGGGCTACAATGTACAAGAAATAAGGATCTGTGCTTTGGAATCGACTCTTCTGAAGCAGTTAGATTTGCTACAAAGTTCAGAGGTACCTTACACGTCAATAAAACAGGTGTTTATAGAAAGGATAAATTCTGCAACCAAGCATTCAAAATACTTAATATTTCTGAGTTTTTATCTGCAATTTGTGAAATCGGTGACAGGGTCTCTTTAAAACATAACTAAACCCAAGAACAGACATTTTATATATTGCACCTTACCAATTTTCAGATGTGGTGGCTGGAAAAGTTTTCTTTTTTTCATTTTCAGCAAGTACAGAAAAATACAGATGTAATAATCTTCCTAGAAATGTAATGTGCTTGTCACTTCCTCGGAGCTGAAATGACAGCAAAAACAATCTTCTCTATCTTGTTTAAACTAATAATCCCATCATTCCCAATGTAAAGGAGATGAACAAAGGTAGAGATGTTTGAAGTCAAGCCTGGGTGGCAACCATGGCTACTTCCATTAAACCAGTGAGCTACAAAGACAAAGGAATTGTGCTATTTGTAGGGATGAGCTTAGGTTCAGACCAAATCCGGTCCAAACCTGAGCTCCTCTGAACACGGTAAGAAGCTTCTTCTCCTGCACAATCAGCTGCGGCCAGGAAACTCACCAAACGAAGCTGCACACAGGGCCGGTGCTAGGATTCCTGCCTACATAGGCAAGGTGTATTTTTGAGCCCCCCCTCCCCCCTGCTCCCTCCCACCCCCTGTAAAAACAGGGCATTTTAACAAGTACTAGTACTTGTCAAAATGCCCCGATGTTTGCGTTATGTTTTTTTTTTCTTTTTTACTTACCACGCGTGTCGGGATCCTCAGGCAGTCGCCGGCCAGCTAAATTAGGACCCCACCTGGAGCTCCTCCCACCGGACCAGCGCTGACTCGCCGCTGCTCTCCCGCGCCGAAGGTAAGTGGAAAAACATCGGGGCATTTTGACAAGTACCATGTTTTTTTGACATGCCCTGTTTTTTCCGCCCTCACCTTGCAGCGCCGTAAGGCGGCCGCCTGACTTGCCTTGCGGTAGCGCCGGGCCTGGCTGCACATAAGCAAAGGGGCGTGATGCAGTGATGTCAATGACCTTATATGGCCACATGGTTGTATTTGGTCAATGACATTAATCCAATTATTTACTTATTATTGATATTTATATAACGCTGACAATTTACACAATGTTTTACATAGTACACATCAGTCCCTGCCCTCAAGGAGCTTACAATCTAAGATCCCTATCTCACATGCCTACAGGGCCAATTTGACAGGAGCCAATACACCTTCCAGGATTCCTTTGGAGTGAGGGAGAACACCAGAGGAAGCCCACACAAGCACAGGAAAAACATGCAAACTCATTGCAGATAGTGTTCCAACCAGGCTTTGACCCCCAGTGCTGCAAGGCAGAAGTGCTAACCACTACACCACTGTGCTGTCTCCTGTGATCAAGTCATTGACATCAGTGCAAGCACCTCAACCTAACCATTGAACCTTCACATTCTCACATAATTCATTCCCACAGCTACCACAGCTACCTCATGTATCATTTCCCCCTCCTCTTTTATATTGTAAGCCCTCAGGGGCAGGGCCCTCCTTACCATCTTGTCTTTAATTGTATTGTAACTGTAATGTCTTCCTTATATTGTAAAGCGCTGCGCAAACTGTTGGCGCTATATAAATACTATGTAATAATAATATCTCAGAGGATCTCAGGTTTGGACCAGGTTTGATCTGAACCTGAGCTCATCCCTTGTTATTTGCAGGATCATCAGGTGCAAATTAAGGAAAAAAGCCTAACAAAATGAATGCAGCCGCCACATTTAATGACTACTAAGCTGTAATATATTTTGTTGTTGTTGTTTTGGGGTTTAGATTCTCTTCGCTTCATTGCAAAGCCGAATGATTTGATCATCTCACATTTATTTTGTTTTTAGCATTCATACATTTTCATCGGATAAAAAACATGCGTTATACCGCAGGCAAGTATAGCAATATGGATGAACCCTTACTGATGTGAACCAGCAATAAACGTCCCGGAGATTGCTATTATTTTTTTTATTGCCCTTTATTTTAGGAGTGACAAAATATTCCTCCGCACTTTTATGAGATTATTTATGAGATGAATTTATAAGATTTCTCTAAAAATTCTCATCGCCGGACCCCAGGTATGGTCATTACCCTGCAGCCTACAAACTGCTATTTGTGACAATTCACCCAGTTAAACACATGCTTCTCTTCCTAATTCACTGGTGTGATGAGAAGGAGTTTGCATTTAAAGACCAGCCTAACTATCACCATTCACAGTGTAACGTGTAGTACTGCTGTTTCCATGGTAACCAAGATGTTATGCTGAAGAGACCGGCTATAGAACATCAATTTAGTGCTCTACTAAACATGAATACATTCAGCAATAGTCTCTGATAGTTGCAACTCCTTCATCTCCAGTAAAAAAAAAATAGTGAAAATTCAGGACTAATTATAAATTGGTCAGCATTAGCTGCAATGTTGAACAAAACCCTATTCACGGCGGCTGGGAAACATTCTAAATACGTAGCTAGTAAAAGTGACTGGACACTTGCCACTTGGCAGCTTTCTCATACAGATTGCCTGTGACAAACTAGGATACCATCGGAGCTTCAGAATTCTTACAAGGCTGATTTAAACCTACGGGACAGTTATTAGGATGCCTTTTCATTCTGCACACATCACCTCGCCTCGTTTTGCCATTCAGAGTCCCAGGGATTTAGGGAAACTGTAACTCTGATACATTGTAAGGTTATATGCCCAAGCGCGGTGGATTTGAGAATAACTGGGGCCCTGGGC
The DNA here is from genome assembly GCF_000935625.1 of Nanorana parkeri. NCBI lineage: Eukaryota > Metazoa > Chordata > Amphibia > Anura > Dicroglossidae > Nanorana > Nanorana parkeri. The sequence continues at coordinate 16,736 of NW_017306352.1, read as the reverse complement.
AGTGATAAAGAATAGGGGTCCATGGTGTAAATGCCATTTAAAGTGACATTAACTCAGGAGGTAAATCTTAAAAATGTATTTATTTATTACTGGTATTTATATAGCGCCGACAATTTACGCAGAGCTTTACATAGTCACACATTCACATCAGTCCCTGCCCTCAAGGAGCTTACAATCTTAGGGCTTGTTCACACCAAATGCAGACCAGATCTGCATGAGTTTCTGCACACGCAGTGCAGTGGGCTGTGCCGCGTTTTTGCTGCGTTCCGGGCCGTTTTTGGTTTTTAAATTTTATTTTTTTTCAAGTTTAAACTGGGGCTTTCAGTGCGTTCCAGAGTGTTTGCATGCGTTTGTGATGCGTTTGCATGCTTTCCAGAGCAGGTAAAATAGGGCTTGCTGCAGTTTTTTTTAGATGCTCTGGAACTGAACGCTGCAGTGTGAACTAGAGCCCAAAATACCATTGGAATACATTGGACGCAGTTTTGATCCGGTCTGTAACTGCTCTGCTCCTGGAACGCGCTTGGTGTGAACAAGGCCTTAGACATTCAAGTACCTTAACTATTAACAAATATGTATCTTTTTTCTTCATCACTCAGCTGTAGATCCTCAAATCATCTCTGAATTCATGCTGTCACTGTCCTTCACTGCCTCTGCAAGCTCACTCTCGTGATGGACTACAATCTCAATACAAATTACATAGTTACACAGTATTTGAGGTTGAATAAAGACATTAGTCCATCAAGTCCAACCTATTAGGATCTCATTCTAGTAGTACTTGTACCCCTGTATATTACGGTCCCTTAAGAAATCGTCCAAAGGTTTCTTGAACAATTCCACATTATTTGCTGAAATCACTGTCTGGCAGTGAGTTGCAGACCCTAACTGATCTTACTGTGAACAACCCCCTTCGCCCCTTGTGCTGGAATTTTTTTTCGACCAGTTTTAGGTGGTGGCCTCTAGTTTTTGTAATGGAGTTAATTTTAAACAGTTTATCGCTAATGTTGCTACCACCATTGAACATTTTGTACATGGAGATCATATCCCCCCTTAATCTCCTCACCTCCAATGTGAACATGTTTAAATTTAGTAGCCTTGTCTCGTAGCTCTGGTCCTCCATACCCCTAATTAGTTTGGTTGCCCTCCGCTGGACTTTTTCCAACTCAAGGACATCTTTTCTTAGTACTGGTGACCAGAACTGGACCGCGTACTCCAGATGAGGTCGAACTACGTACACACCACCTCATCTATGCCCATAGCCCTCAGCTTGTGTAGCAAGCGTTTGTGTGGTACCATATCAAAAGCCTTTAAGAAATCCAGATATACCACATCTACCGGCTTACCTCCGTCCATATCTCTACTTACCCCCTCATAAAAAGTTAGCAAGTTAGTTAGGCAGGAACGATCTTTCCTGAACCCATGCTGATTGTCATTAACTATCCCGTTTTCCTGAACAAATTCTACCAGATAATCCTTTATTATGCCCTCTAGCATTTTACAAACTACCGATGTTAGACTGACCGGCCTATAGTTCCCAGGTTGGCACCTTGCCCCCTTTTTGAATATTGGGACTACCGTAGCCCCCGTAGACACTCCAGTTTCCTCCTATTTCTTCATTGGTGCCGATGTGCACCATGACAGCGGGGTCGTGCCCAACCCCATCTAGTAATCTGTCAATTTTGGCAAACGAAACAAGAGATTGTAATCCATCACAGGAGTGAGCTCGGAGCGGTGACTACTTTACAACACACACAGGGACCATGGGGAACAAAAGTAGCCCCCCTCCAGAAGGAAGCACAGTGTCAGCACCAATTCAGAGATGATTTGAGGATCTACAGCTGAGTGATACACAAATAAGATACATTTTTGTTAATAGTTATGCATTTTTAAGATTTAATTTCTGAGCCAGCTCCTTCCCTGTAAAACTATTTTCATCCTGGAATCTCTTAACCCCTCAGGCTGAGAGTCCTGGGTGCCTAAGCTGGCAAATTACGCTGTAGCATTGCTTGTCAATGCTACATATCCCCCCCACCCTTGCCTTGAGGAAATCTACTGAGCGAGACTGAGGACTGTATCTGCGGAGAAATACAGTAATGTCCTGGGACTTTGCTATGGAGTTTTGCTATGGGGCCTCACACACAGTTAAGGCCTTGCTATAAGTATTATATACGGGTTTGAGTTGAATTCTGTGGGGTTGGTTTGAGATTCACAGTCCTGGCAAATTTGTGTGCAGATTCGCCCAGGAGGATTTTTGGGTAACAATAATGCACTGCAAAGCCTTTGAGCTATAGCTTAGCAAAACCAACAGGGGGCTTTTGGTTAAGCTATATCCCTCAATATAAAAAAAGGGGGGGAGGGACAGAGCTGCCATAGTCTCAGTGTATTGGAAGCTGGTGTAGGGAAAGCATAGGAACAGCTGACAAACTGCATAGGGGAAGATTACAGTTAGTTAGGAAACTGTACTTTAATTATGATCACTAGCTGTTTGGGCAATCAATACCTTTGCTTCCTTTTTGTCATTATTCTGGGTTTACATGCCTTTTATTTTGTTTATTTTTTAAATGAGCTTTTTCACTGTATATTAGTATATGTTGCTCATGGCAGTGCCTAGCTTGCCATCCATTTTATATGTAGTTTGCATATTAGCTCCTACAACAAGGCCAGAATTTAACACCCAAGATTCACCCCTCTCCCAATAGACCTCAATGTGATTCACAAGTTTAGGGTTGCCAAATTTTAAACATGATTTGCTGAACCCTTGGTGAATAGAATCCAGGCAGATTCACTTATCACTATATGTAATATAGTAGTGAACATGTTAGTATATACATTTCTCTTCATATATAGTCTATGTAAATATATTACATTGATATGATGTACAGTACACTAGAGCAGTACAGGTGAATAAGGCAAAGTGCCATTAGGTTAAATGCTTCACCAGTGTAGATGAGTCATCTGTACACTTCCAGTATGTGTCATCTACAGTCATATTCAATGCAAATAAAATAGTTGTACATGGTCTGTAGAAACACAAGTATGGCATGTATATACAACGAAAATAACACAGCTGAACAGGCTGAAATAAACTGGACATTGCTTTTAATTGCTTTTAAAAAATCAGACATTTTCTTTATAATCTGCAATAGATAATTTGGGAGATTTTGGCAATGGTGGGACATCGTAGCACTGCTTTCAGCCTGGAGACTGGAGTTAGAAATGGCTGCATCAACAATAGTTTCTGTAACAATAATATGGACAGTGAAGAACTTGGAGGAAAGATGTTACCTTATCTAAACAATGAACTGTTTCATGTACAAAGGCTGTTTCCTTGGTGACGAGATCCTTTTAATTAGAAGGTGGACACCAGCCTGAAGCATCCCTGCACATACACATGGCCTGAATTACTGGCTGCTGATAACATTTCTATATGAAAATATCTGTAAATTCTGGTTTCAATGCCAACCAAAGTCCTATCTCAAGGCATAGGACCCACAAGATACTACAGGTAATAATATTATGATGATGATGATCATAGTCAGGAGGATGAATAAAGTAAATGTGAACCCTTTAGTTTTCTAAAACACATGAACAGTTTCCAATTTTTTTTAAATATAATACTTTAACAATAATCCTTTTTGGATTCTTTGTTGCATCTCATTGCTGATGATCTTCCAGAGCTTATTTGAACCCACTTTCTGCCCACATGCACTCGGGTGATCGTTACATGGAATTTCTCTAATGGGGTCAACAGTGGACAGGGTGACAACCCAGGAGCACAATTCGGAGAAAAGGTCAGAGCATTGTCAACCTATAACTACTAAGTGCCTGAACAAGGACCTTCATGGCAGGGTCAACAAGTGTTATTTTGATAAACAATGCAGATTTAAACATAGGTGTCTATTCACTAAGCTGCCGTAGGCAGCCGAGTGAATGACCGATCTTAAGCGAAGTGACGGCTGGTACGGCTGGTTTCAGCCGTTTATCGGCTGAGATCAGCCGTACATCGGGTGGCTTCGGGTCGGCCGAACATGCTCTAAGATCACGGCTGGCTCCGCCCAGCTGTCAGAAGCTGTCAGAAGCAGGCTGTGTCAGAATAGAAAAAAAAAATGTTTGGCTATAAGAATGCATTGCTAGATTCCTATTGGCTATTTCAATTTGCAATAGCCAATAGAAAACTAGCTATTGTACCCACCCTCTGCTGCTGTCAATCAGTAGTGGTGGACCTGATGGAGAGCTGCAGCAGAGGGCGGGTGCAATGCTAGTTTGCTATTGGCTATTGCAAATTGAAATAGCCAATAGGAATCTAGCAATGCATTTCTATGGCCAAAATGTTATTCTCCGTGTCCGAATAAAGAAAAAAAAAGAAAAAGTAGTGTTTCTCTCCTTGGCGGCCGGGAGACTCCCGGAGCGCCCGGGAGAGTTTGCTGTCTGGAGATCAGTGTCCCTGGTTAGCTGGTAACCAGGGGCGCTGATCTCTCTGCAGGTGGCCGGAGCCAGCCGTAACATCACGGCTGGCTCCGCCCAGCTGTCAGAAGCAGGCTGTCGGCCGGCCAATGGCCGCTCGGCCAAGTTCGGGAGCTGTATGGGCTATAGTGAATAGCCCGTACAGCAGCCCTTCGGTTCTTCGGTTCTACTGAACCGAAGGGGTCCTGGGGCCGAACTGGCCGAAGGATCGGCCGAAGCTACGGCTAGATCCTTCAGCTGCTTCGTGAATAGACCCCATATTGACAATGACTTCTTAAATTACTTTAAGACAAATGTAGTAATTCTGTTTACTTATACTTTAACACTGTTATTAGCCTTCATTCACACCTATATTTTAGGTGAGATTAGGGATTCCTGTGTCAAGAACTTGTGATTTCTTGCAGCGGGAATCCCTATTCTGCCATTCTGTTGCCCGTTCACGCTAATGATCGGGTGACAGAGAGTACATTGGAAAGCGGCAGAACACTGACACACCGCATTTAGTCACATGCAAGACGATTACATTCGGTTAGGAAGAGATCAGTATCACTGAATGCATCGATCGTGTGTCCAGGGATAGTGATTGATTCCTAACTGCATGTAATTGTATCACATAAGATTACATGGGGTGTGCCAGCGTTTTGCCGGCGATCATTAACTTGAACGGGTGACAGCTGCCACTTGTAAACGTCAGATTAAGGATTCCTTGTGCAGGAAATCGCAAGTTCCTGAGGCAGGAATCCCTAATCGCACCTAAAGTATAGGGGTGAATGGAGCCTTATGAGGAATAATTGTTTGCTATGTGCTGCGTAAATTGTCGGCGCTATGTAAATGTCTGTAATAAATGAATAGGTAAATATTTAAAGGAAAGCAAAATAAAATCCCCAGACAGGCAGCTGGAAATAAGTCTTTAAAGAATGAAAAATTCCACCGCCCCATATATGTGGTCTACTAATTATAGCACCAGATGACATTTCCTGTTAGAATGGCATCCAGTCTGTTTGTAAATCCATTTGCTTCATGTTGTGCCTTCACCACTTCCTTTGTTAGGGAATTCTGCAGCCTTTCCACTCAATACAAGGAAGGATTCATATCTCTGCAGACAGTGAAATGTCATTATTAGTGATGAGCAAATCAAGGAAATCGCTAATGTATTACTATTTGGTATTCCTGAATATCTCCATGCAGATCTGCCTGATCTGCGAGGAGCAAAGGAATTTAGGAATCCAAGCATTTGTTATTATTACATTTCTGGATCAAATTTACTATTAAACACTGTAGGCATGTCCCTTTAGGTGGCAGAGGCAAAGAGGTGGCTTTTCATGAATAGCTATTGGCCACACAATATTCCTATCCTCAGTAGAGACATTTCTCATATCCATTTTTTTTATGCAAGGCCTCATTCAACAGCCACAATGGCACCTAAACATGCAGTTGTCCTTTAAATAATTTGCCCCACCACCCCTGATTGCAGCCTACCTGGTAACATATTAAAGCAGTACTAAACCCATCAATAATCACCTGTCCTCTAACACGGCACTGGCACCGACATCTTCTCCTTGGCATCTTCTGGGTTCGGGTTCTTTAGTCATCTTGATTGGCTGGGCCAGGATGATGTAACTCCCACATATGCACAGAGAACTTCATTCATCCCAGCACCACAGCGTGCGAAGAATGTACACTGAGCTGTGGCATGCATGCCATGGCCTTATTTGTTCCTATGGAATGACCATACTCATGGTGGCCTCCAGGGTTACTATAGAATTTGGCAATCATATGGGAGTGAAGGCTGTAGCCTATGTTGTGAAGAGCCCCCAGTCCTCTTCACTGAGCTGACATGCTTTACATGTGCAGTTTTTTCTTCCTAGGCCATAATGGAGTTACTGTCTACTTGGGCAGAGACTGAAAGGTTTACCTATAATATAAAGTCCATAAATGCTTCATGATAACCCAGACCAAAAGATTGCTCAGTCTCCTTCTGCAGACAGAAAGAAGAACTAAGTGTTCCCCTACCTATTCAGCACGTCTATGACAGTTATATGTGTTTAGGTCCACGGGCCAACATAGATGGTAAATATCGCTTGGTAAAAGCCATCTGCTGATTGAAGCATTGGCTGACCATATATCTCATACAAAAGCCATCCTTTTCTGATGTTCCTTAAAGGCTAATGGCTACACAAGCAAAAAGTACTGAAGGCATTGGACTAAAAAGACAACCAGGGAACTAGTATCAATGATGTCAGGCTTTATACATCAGCTCTCAGCCAGAGTTTCAGTTAGCAGAATATTGGCATGTAGGAGGATCTTGAGTTGGACAGAATTATATTGTACACAATGGATAAGTCTGTCTACAGCCCACCAAGAAACCTTGTTGTCTCTGGGTTCTGTATGCAGAACGCTATGATGGATTATTACGTCTTCTGCCATACAGTGAAACTGCCATAAAAAAGCAGACACAGGTACATTATTCATGCCGCATATCTATTATTAAATGATGTGTGTGCTGCCTGAATTCTCTGCAAATACATGCTTATGAGTTCAGGTTGGCTGCTTATGTGTTAGCCACTGAGTTAAAGAACTAAGGACAGGTACACTTTCCAATATATCAGCATAACCCACTTCCCACCACCTGGTTGTCTGGTTGTCTATACCTTAGCAGCCCCTAAATGTGGCACCCGGAGATCTCTCTGCATAGGAATAGGCGCTGTGTACAGCCAAGCATCTGAGGACATCCTGTAGAAGATTTGTTAACGCATTCATTACAGTTGTGTATTATTGTTTCCCATCAATAGAATTGGACTCTGGCTATAAATAATATATTTTGTACAGCTGCCCAGAATACAGAACATAAGCAGCACATTAACAGGTTAAATAAACACATTCGGGGAAACAGGTGAAGGGAGCTGCTGGCTCTGGGAATCACACTGACAAACATTAGTCGCCCAGAGCATGCATAGTGCTAGGAACTGAAAAGCACTTGCATAGTTTCATTGTTATTGCTGAAAATTCAAGACAGACTGAATCTGAGGATATGACATGGAATTCCTAGAATGCCACAGAGCAGGTATTAAAGTTTGAGCCTCTTTTTCAAACAAGTGGTGCAGACACCTGCTTAATTCCTACCACCTGGGCAGCAGCAGGAATATTTAAAAAATCTAAACTGAGCTCTGGAGTGTATGGAATTTAGGATTCTTGTTTATCTCCCAGCCTAGAGCTGACTTTAATTAATAAGATGCTGACATCTAGTGGTGACATTTGTAACTGCAGTGCAAAATGCATTACAGGGAAGGCTGGGAGCCTGTAGTGACTGATACATGAGGGATTTCTCGAGTTTGCAGCAGCATGCCAGAAATATACCTGACATTTAAAAATGGAAATCATGTTTAAAAATGCCAGTCCCAATATTTCTTCACACACATGACCTGCTGTAGAGCTTTTCAACTAAGGATCGGTTGTTTTACAAAATATAGACCTATTTATGATTATATGATAAGTGGCCTATTTATTAATTATATTATTATTATTT
>NW_017306352.1:0-8524 GCF_000935625.1 Nanorana parkeri | reverse complement strand
ATTATTATTATTTTATTTTTTTTAATAATAATATTAATAATAATTGTATTATTATTATTACTATTATTGTTATTTGTATTATTATTATTATTATACAGGAGTTATATAGTGCCAACAGTTTGCACAGCACTATACAAACTAAGATTTATACATTTTGACCTAAAACATCTAGTAGAAAAATCAGTGAATCTTGGATAATTGTGTGAATTTTGTGTGAAAAAAAATTGACAAACAGACCCCATACATGTCTCATGTATCTCGTGGGTTGAAGAGATTCCTCCATCCATGCTAAACAGTATTGATGGAGGGATCTTCTCTGTCAGCTATTGTATCAAGCATTTGCAGCTGCTTATATACCTGAACAGTGATTGTATACCAGAGATGCAGTCATTGTTCGTCTGATAATTTTCCACATGGCTCAGTCAGTTTATAAATAAGCTTTTTTTCCAGCCAGGCAGTGCCAACAGGTACACCCAAGAGTCAGATTGAGGCGGAATTGACCGGCTAACATTAGAGAACCCAAGAAGTGTTCACTGTTACAACCGATCAGATTAAAATGTGGGTTAGAACAATGGCAGCTACAATCTGACTGGCAGTATGTCACAGTAGATGTGAATGTAGCCTAAGGATATGCTGTCAAAGGGTCACAAAAATGATCACTGACATTGCTCTGTTGCTGGCCAATAAACTGCAGAATCTCATTCACCATCATGGGTGCAACATCACACTCACTGGGTCATCTAACAAGGGACCAGTGCTGTAGGCACAGAGGTGTGTTGTCTCTACCACTGACAGTCCACGTGTTTTACTTTGTGTTACCTCAATGCATGTTACTGAATGAACCGTGGTGCAACATGTTGCAGAGTCATTCATTCTGAATGGCACCTGAAGGCACTAATACAGTAGCAAGAAACTAACACATGTCAAAACACCGCAACGCACATGCTGAGTGTTGAGCAAAAAAAGGTCCAGTCAGGTCCAGTTTTTTTTAGCCTTAAGCTCAGAGAAAATGAATCAAAGCAGCTGAACTCTGGGATAAGCAAACATTGTATAAATAAGAAGAGCCATGTGTATTTTTACTACAGTCTGTGTAGATTCCTTTTGGATCTGTCTAGTAAGCCAGTGTCAAACTTTTCCTGTGTGCAGGAGCTTCCTGTAATAAAGACCAGTCACTGCTGCACTTTCTCTTTCTGCAGGGTGACTGATCTTATCTCCGCCCCCTCCTGTAGTTTTTTGCAAGCAGCCCCCAGTGAGTGGGCCAGCTGGGCCCCTCCCACAGCTCTGCTCTCTGCACTGGATAGTCATAGCACTGTGATAATGTCACTGCTACTTTTACAAAGTAATAATGTTTTAAAATGCATTTGATGCACACAAATTGGATTTATATACGTTGTGGCATTTCAGGAATATATTTAAATAAAAATGTTACTGCTCAGAGTGCACGGTAACATGTTACATTAATGCAATGCACATTCTGTCACCGGCATGCTGATCTGACACAGTCCTAATAATAGCAATGCATGGAATCAATGCAATCAATTAGATAGATCTGAGTACTCCTTGCAATGCTGGGCATGTGTGAGGTATTAACATCAGAGTGACTATAACATTTCTGCATGACCAAGTATGGATTATTCTCTTCTATTAAGAGAAAAGGAAACACCTTTTACCGCACATTGTGCCATCAACTGAGTTATGTCGAAAATTACAGCAAGTCCCAGAGAAGCAAAATTCAAGAAAAGATGAGCCCATCTCTCACTGCCAGTCACCTTGGTGAGTCACCTTGGTGAGCTTAAGATGGTCTGGCATTATTTACTCCACGCTCCCCTCACAAATTGGAAAAGCAAAAAGAAACATACTGCCTAAATTGCATTTCGAATGGCATCTCCAACAATGGCACTTTCTGTTCCCACATCATTTAGCTGAGGTTTAAAAGCTGAATCAGCCGGAATGTACAGTGATTCTGAACGATGATCCCGCAGCCAGAATTCCAGCAATAACATTGCGGGCCCATCGGTGGAAATGATGCTGTTTCACCGCAGATTAACAGATGGCCCGATATTTTATCCTTCAAAAATGGCCTCATTTGAATATAAATGTTAAGCCTGTTATTTCTCCCCTGGTATTCCTGCTAGTTTAAATTAATTGCCGCTGGAGCAGAAAATCATATGTAATCAGTCACTGCATAATGAACAACCTGTTCCAGGGCACAGCACATAACTTTCCTGTAACACTGCTGCTTCTTGTAGGTTTCGACGTGTCATTACAATTCACCGGCTCCGCTGCTGTCTTTTCCTCTGTGATCTGTCATGTGACAGATTTCACATCCAAAGTGTTATCCGGCTTTATTCTTAGGTCTGAGCTAGAACAGTGTGTAGCCCCTAGGAGCAAATTAGATGGAGAATTAAAGACAAAGCATAGAATTTGGTAATGCAGATTCCAGAACAGCTGCTTACCTGTGTTTGCATTCGGTTTTTTTATGTTCTGTTTGAGGCAGAGGGGCTGGTTTACCAAAGCTAAAAAGGGCTGTTTACCTTGAAGGGGAATTTTCACTTAGCTTAGTGATTGTGGGACTTATGGCATATACTTCAAGTATGTGTTTGGTAGAAATAAAAGACAAGACAGGCTTTATATTGCAATAGATGTAAGAGTGTATTATCTATTATACGTGCAATAAAAGTAAGACTGTATTATCTATGACACAATGAGAGACAATAGCCACAAATATTGTTCAGTGGCTGGACAGTATGAGGTCTGATTTACTAAATAGGCTGTTCAAATTGCAAGTGAATGTTCCCTTAGCTTAGTGAATATGGTGAAAATTTACTTTGCAAAGAATACTCAATCATGTGCAAGGAAAATAAAAGAAATTGTATTTTTGCTTGATTGTGGTATATAATTCAAGTATGTGTTTGGTAGAAATAAAAGACAAGGCAAGCTTTATCTGGCAATACAAATAGGAGTGTATTATCTGAGACACAATACCACAAATATTGTTCAGGGGCTGCACAGTATGGAGTTGATTTGATTAGGCAAATAGGCTGTTCACTTTGCAAGGGAATTTTCACTTAGCTTAGTGAATATAGTGGAAATTCACTTGGCAAAGAATACCTAATCATGTGCAAGGAAAATAAAAGAACCTGTATTTTTGCTTGTACGTGATTGGATGATGGAAGCCAGCATAGCTTCACCTCACTCACTAAGCTAAGGAAAAAGGACTGGGAAGTGAACAACCTATTTGCCTTTAGTAAATCAACCTCAAAAGCTAATTATGCAAATCTCAGCCTACTATAGTCTGCTTGTGACAGAAGGATCTCTGTTCATGTTATGGACTAAACTAACCATCAGCAAACTAATCAGAATGTGTGATTTACATAGCTTCTAACTGACTCCCATTTGGAGCGACTGTCCATCTTTAGGAGCCAAATTCCTCTCGTCTTCATCCACCCTCCATCTTTCAGCTCTGGTATAGAGATCAGTATAAATAAATGTAGTATTTAAAGGATATACGTCACACAGGATAGCCCAGTGTGGCAGGACAGGAAACCTGATTTTAATCCGTTTTAGTTATAAAAAAAAACCTACAGGTCTTGTCCCTCCCCCAGCCTGTTACTGGACAGGGAAATGAGAAGCAGCAGACTCTTGGTCACTTTTCTCTTTCCTCCTATCGTCCCTTGTTAGCACACTCTCAATGTAGCACAACCAATTGTGCTGCTTCTCCTCCCCGTCTAAGCTCTACTGCACAGGGATTGCTAGGTTGATACCAAGTCAAATTAATTTACTTATACTGCTTGTATTAAAAAAATATATTCAATGATGACATAGCTCTAATGCTTTCAGATCTGCATTAATATGTGCCTATTATATCTTTTACCTTTAAAAGGGGTACAGGGAAGGGCTTCCAATGACCCTGATCACTAGACATAGATTGTTGTCGTGAATGGGCTGCTGATAGGTGTTTATGGAACCAGCTATTTTTTTCACCTCAACAGATGGTTCATATGTGAGCTGTGGTGTGCCAAAACGTATGTGCGTTGTTCATTTGCTAAGTGCATTGGGAAGGGGGGGGTGATTAAAAATGAATGTTATTTACTGTGAGCTTCCATAACTCAGATCTATATATAAGAGAGCCCATAATGGGGCAAATGGAAACAAATTAGTTGCACATAACCCAGTTGCACTTCCTTAGGACCTCTGGACAATGAAGAGTCTGGTGCATTCTGGGACCGGGCTGTGTAGTTGACCTTTTTTTTTTTTTTTAATGGTACAAAAAGCATTGATTTCCACTGAACATCCCAATAATGCTGCAGCTGACAACATTTCTAAAAACCTCAAAGCTCAGAATGCCCAGAGCTCATATATACCTCAGATGTCTCATGTTACACATGTACACACTTGTAAAATAACCAAAACCACAGACATGTAAACAAGGAAATTAGAAAATTGCTCGTAGCAAAGATTTTGCCATTTCAGTTTTCACATATTTAATGTTTTTCTAAAATTCTACATTGAAATGTTCTTTGCATTTCCTTACATTAATTGGATACCAAATACTCATGATAATATATATCAAATATTGAGATGCACATATGTGTTTCATTTACTTTTTAATGTCACATTATTATTTTTTTCCCTCTTAATTTTTTTAATGTAACTTTCTTTATCCTTATTAGGTATAATGTATTAATATAGTAATAATATATGTATATAATTACAGTATAATTAAAGAGAAATTGATCTTAAAATAAACATTGCAGTCGAAATTGTAAATTAAAGTAAAATAATTTGGCTAAAATTAGGTAGCTCGGCTTATATTCGGGACGGCTTATACTCGAGTATATACGGTAAAGTAAATTCTAACCAAATTACATTAGAGGATATATTTATAAACAATTCAAAAGGGCCATTCGCCTTGCAAATATCTGGGAATGTTTGTATTGTGCGCATAGAGGCAAAAACAAATGTTCTTAGCATATTTTCTTTTCTGGTCCACTAGATGGAGAAACATAGCCAAGAAGCATTCATTCAGAAAAACACCGACCAGCGCCAAAACCTCTTGTAGCCCAAAAGAACTTCTTAAGGTCCAGTGCGGCTGCCCCGTTGCAGGAGAAGGATCCTGAACACTGTATGGAACACAAGAAAACACTGGACGTCTGACCTGGTGCAATAAAATCTTTTTATTGATAAAAGAAGTATACAAAATATACTCACAAATAAAGCTAACATAAAAGACATCAATGGACAGACAGTCCTCAGTGATTTTTCTGTGGTGGAGGTGAGTGGGAGACAATAGAGACAATCCAGAAGCTCTGCTTGTCTGCAGAGACACGCTACCACTGCTGAACGCGTTCTCGGGGACACAACCCCTTCCTCAGAGCTCAGACGCTCTGTGTTTTCTTGTGTTCCAAGAAGCATTCATTTCCTATGCTCCTCCCCTCCATCTAGGGGTCTTTATGCAGTATTACATTACATTTGTCCTGAAAAGAATGTTCACTTTTGCCTACATTCGCACACAAATCTGCAAATTGTTTATAAACAGACCCCTAAACAGACAGTTTATAAACAGACCCCTGAACCTCCTGTCCAGCCCAGTCACAAGGGACAGAGCAGACTGCAGAAGCTATCCATCTACTAGCTTGGAGAAGGGAGGAGGGAGGAGCAGGACTCAGAATAGAAAAAAAAAGATTTTTTTCCCATTGAAATACATTGGGACATTACTATTGGCTATTTCAATTTGCAATAGCCAATAGTAAACTAGCATTGTACCCGCCCTCTGCTGATGGACCTGATGGAGAACTGCAGCAGAGGGCGGGTACAATGCTAGTTTACTATTTGCTATTGCAAATTGAAATAGCCAATAGGAATGTAGCAATGCATTCCATTGGGAATTTTTTTTTTCTACTCTGGCACAGCTCCGTGTCAGAATAAAGAAAAAAAAGAAACAGCACTGTTTCTCTCCTTGGTGGCCGGGAGCAGGAGACTCCCAGGGCGCCAGGGAGAGTTAGCTGTTTGGAGATCAGTGTCCCTGGCTCCGCCCAGCTGTCAGAAGCAGGCTGTCAGCACGGCTTTCAGCACGGCTCAGCCGAGCCGATGCATATGCGTTCGGCTCGACTGAGCCGCTCGGCCATGTTCAGGAGCTGTACGGGCTATTGTGAATAGCCCGTGCACTGCAAACTGCTGGTAATGGATCAGCCACATGAGAACAAAACTGTAAAATGTTATGTTTTTGTTTATTTATCATAATGCTGGATGGAGAACAGCCGGTGGCCATTTAAATAGTGGACAAAAATGTCCAGGAACAAATTTCCCAAATCTGCCACTCAGGTACAGCAAAAACAAAAAAAGGGACAATTGGTGGCTATGTCCTACCTCCTTACCTTTGATGTCTTTTACCTCTTGGACCTTATTCTCCTTATTTTGTTTTTCTAATTTTGGTGGAAAGTTAGCTAACTAAACCTATTAAAAAAAATGTAACGTTAAAAGCAATAACGGTGCACAAGACACAAGGTAAGATTAAAGGTAATGATGACACCACACAGGTATTCTGCTCTTGGCAAACATTACAGTACAGGAAGTCTTCAGCCCAGAACATGAAGTTCCATCAGCATGTAGCGATCTTGACAATCACAAAGTTGCAACATACCAAGGCACAGGGATTGCGTAAATTACCAGGAGCCATTAAGTCTCTGGTATTGATAATATGCTTCTTTAAGGCTTTTTACTTCCCTCTGGGCTTTACAATCGCAATGTCTGCAAATTATGGACTTTTTTGAAAGCAACAAGTATCTGTAAAAATGCATGATTAGACAAGAGAGCTGTCAAGTCAACACTAAACAAATCAAGTTACTACTAGATTCCAAAATGATACCCTGCTGCCATCTAGTGGATGCTGTGTGAAAATGTTAAGTCAGTCTGTGACAATTGGAATAATGATTTTGTGTTTATATCATGATATAAAAAGCCATAAAAGCCATAAGTCTTTTTTCGATACACCAACAGGACTCTCTTTATATTCATATTTTTCAGTAGTTGGGGAGCCTATTGCTTTATTATTTCCATGAGCCAGGCAGTATGAAGGTAGAACTAACTTTAGAGAAAAATTACCATACGTCAGCATTGAGAGAGTGTTTATTATTGCTCACAGATGTGTTGGCATAGTGGTTATTGTAACTAAGGCTTCATTCACACAGGAGCGGCTGTCCGCGGGAGTCGCTCTAAACATAAAAAACAATATTATTATTATTATTATACAGGATTTATATAGCGCCAACAGTTTGCGCAGTGCTTTACAATATAAGGAAGACATTGCAATCACAAGACAATTCTAAAATCTAAAATGGAGGGAGAAGTGATACATGAGGAGGTAGCTGTGTGGGGATGAATTGTTTGAGAACGTGATGGTACTGTGGTTAGGTTGACGTGGGATAGGCTTCCCTGGAGAGATGAGTCTTTAGGGATCACCTAAAGTCAGTCAGAGTGGGAGACAGACGGACAGGTTGGGGTAAAGAGTTCCAGAGGATGGGAGAGGCTCTAGAGAAGTCTTGGAGGCGAGTATGGGAGGAGTTGACAAGGGAGCTGGAAAGCAGGAGGTCTTGGGAGGAGCGGAGGGGACGGTTAGGGTGATATTTTGAGACAAGGTTTGAGATAAATCCGGGGGCAGGGGGCGTGGCCTGGCAATGGAGACGTGAAGAGGTGTCTCCCTTGAGCTCTGCATCTCCCGGCACCAGCCTAATCTCTAGCTGATGATACAGTACCTCTTTTTGGATGTCTCGGGTGCAGGGGAGTCAGGTGTGTCTCAGGAGCTCCCGACAGTCTGACTTAGCGGATTTCTTCGCCCCCACGGGCGCCTCGAGCCGACCTGGGGACACGCAACTCATGGTGTCTACCCGCTCAGCAACTGCAGGCCCCACTCCTTCCAAGGTCCGGGGTAAAGTTTCAGCGCTGCCCCTCGATGTGGAGAATTCGGCGCGCGATCGGCGCCCATCACCGATCCCCTCGCCGGAACTCTCTCTGGCTACATCGGGAGCCCGTTCTGGGACCGAGGTAAGCGAGGGGGGAGACTGGAGAGAGATTCTCCAACGTCTCACCACGAAAGGCGACCTGGAGGACATGGCCGCACTTGGCGGCCCTCAGGCAGGAGGTGCAGGAGATTGGGCAGAGGGTGACTTCCCTAGATGGTCGGGTAGCTACAGTGGAGGAATCTACCACAGCCCTCACACAGCGAGTAGCGGCCCTGGAATCGGCCCAGTCTGCCATAGGCACCCAGATGACCACGGCATTTTTCCGCCTAGATGATGGCGAGAACCGCAACAGACGTAACAACTTACGCCTGAGGGGCATCCCTGAAGCCACCATGGGACGGGATCTTCGCTCCACGGTCGTAGCGATTCTCAACCAATACCTGGACAAGCCCCCGGCGTCTGAGATGGAACTGGACCGGGTACATGTCATGGGCGCCCGCGCTGCAACTCACACCAATCTTTCACCACGAGATGTGTTATGCCGGGTGCACTTTTATTCAATC
>NW_017306351.1:2556141-2563701 GCF_000935625.1 Nanorana parkeri | reverse complement strand
ACTGGTTATATCTATACTTGTTTATGAAGCTAGTCCTGTTTGATAAGTGGCTGCTGGGAAAGGGAGGTTTATTTATGACTGCAGAAAGAATGATGTTCAGGTTTGTTTAAGCCCATCCCTCCCAGGGGCTACGGTTAAAAGCTAAAAGTGCCCATGTGCGAATTTCGGACGGTTTTTGAGGAACCAGCAGAAAACTTCAAGAGCCATCATTGGTCTTGGGTCACTTCCTCTCCAGCAACACAGACCTCCTCTATGTTGGAGGCCTCAAAGAAACATTTCCCTCATACCATCCTAATCCATGGCTGGTCCCGGCTAGTCTGAGCACATGGCAAATCCCTCCAGTATATGTACTCTATCCCAGCATGCACCACTGGTTGAGAGAAACTCAGTGATTGGCTGCTGTACTGCACATACACTATAGCATCTCTCATTGGCTGTCCCACAATATGACAGAGTCACACTCTGCCCAGGGGTACAGGCAATGCAAGACACCTGGAATTAGCCAGATAACTGTCACTATAATTCCAGCCAGGCTGACT
This sequence comes from Nanorana parkeri, assembly GCF_000935625.1. NCBI lineage: Eukaryota > Metazoa > Chordata > Amphibia > Anura > Dicroglossidae > Nanorana > Nanorana parkeri. The sequence continues at coordinate 2,563,162 of NW_017306351.1, read as the reverse complement.
ACAGCCCTGGTTACCACTAAATGTCTAGAAGTCACATCACAAAAGGTGATGGTGGCTACACTTAAAAGAGAACTATGGGGCAAGTGTTTTTCCCCATAGTTCTCCTAAAGGTCACGGGAGGACATATATTAGCATCCTCCCGTGACCCAAAGCTCAGTATAGCACGAGCTATAGCTCACTGTATACTGAGACCACCGCAGCCGGGACGGATCCCGACATTACTGTCGAGATCCACCCAGCTGTGTGAGTGAAAGCTGGCTCAACCTATCTAGAAGCAGAGCCAGCTGTCCCAGCACCCTCCCCTGTCTGTTCCTCCAGTCAGCGCTGGAAGATAGGAGCTGGGAGGGGGAGAATCCCTGCAGGGAGCCATGACTGACAGTTACTGCTCTCTGCAGGGAGATGATCGAGAAGTAAGCGAGCGACGTTATGTGTTCATTCACTTCAAGATCTATTGAGCCGGTGTGTGACAGTTTCATTGTCACACGTCGGCTCAAACTATGAGGATAAGTGATTTTCACTCATCTCATAGTTCTTCTTTAATGTTAAGAAATGGTGCAGTGGAAACAGTTTTAAAAGCTTGGGTGCCTAGAACAGCTGGTCATGGGAAACATATACGGCTGGCTCCGCCCAGCTGTCAGAAGCAGGCTGTCGGCCGGCCAATGGCCAGCCGCTCGGCCAGCTTCAGCTTTCAGCACGGCTCAGCCGAGCCAATGCATATGCGTTCGGCTCGGCCATGATCGGGAGCTGTACGGGCTATTGTGAATAGCCCGTACAGCACCCCTTCAGTTCTACTGAACCGAAGGGGTCCTGGGGCCGAAGCTAGCCGAAGGATCGGCCGAAGCTACGGCCAGATCCTTCGGCAGCTTCGTGAATAGACCCCATAATGTAATTCGACCTTAAATTAAAAGCATACATTCACCAGTATATACATTTACTTGGGGATATAAACCTCTATTTCATCAGTATAGTTATGGACAATGAAGCCATCTTTTTTTCTTACAGCGGGAATCATCCATTTAAAGGCCCATAGTTCCCCATCATTTGTGCAATGGGATTAAGCCTTGGTTCCAGGCAATTATATAGGGTTAAGTGTGAAAGGGTCACCTTGCCTATGGAAGGTGTGCAACTGTTTAACTTCCTAGTTCAATCAGCCACAATGCCAATTTGAAATCTCCTTTAACCATATATACCTGTATTTGCATTAAAGTAACATAATTTCTGAATCATTGCTATAGTCCACTGTGCATCATATACAAGCTCTGGCTACTGTCAGGCTTTTAAGGAAATGAGTGAGTCCTGCTCGAGATGTTGTACACGTGACTGAAGTTATTTTAGGTTTAGACAATATTTAGTCTTTACAAAATCCTTAGTTTAACAGGACATACTTTTGGTTCTGAAGATCTACGAGGTTATTCACAAAAGGGTGAAGAGTTTGGAGAAGGCAGGAGAAGTGAACAATCTAGGCCCAAATAGCTGATTTGGAAAAATTCTCCAATTTAGCTCACTTTCCAGTTCAGCTATGTTGTCCTAGATTGTTCACTTCTCCTGCCTTCTCCAAACTCTTCACCCTTTAGTGAATAACCCTGTTAGTCTGAAAACCTGCCATCCTGTCTTTTATCAGTGCTAATAAATGATTTAGTAAGGCATCAAGCAAAATGCACTAGCCTATAACAGCCAATCAGCAATCATTTCCAGTGTTCTGAACTCTTTATGATATCTGATTGGATAGTGTGGGTTAATGCACTATGTACATCATCATTACTCTTTGATCTGCTTTATTAAATATTCCTGAATATTGTGTACATTTTACCCCACTGCCATGTCACATTCCATCAAGCCATCCATTCTACATCTTACACGCTTCAAAAGCCCTATAAAACACTTATACAGCAACAGACATTAAATGCATTCTAATCCTAGCTCTCCTTCTATCATGTCTGCTTCATATGATATCTTCTTTTTCTTTATTAGATCTTTTTGGACAGTTCAGGGTTTTTTTAAAATAGTGGTCAGATTTTTTAATTTGATTTAAATTCATTTTAAAAACTTTGGTGAAAGTTCTGCTGAATGATCTATGGAGCAATGCTTTATGCATAATTCCATATTGGCTCATTTTGCAGGATATTAAAGAGGGAGTGTATATTGTGGGTTGCTGGCTGGACAGTTCTTCTGGCCCTATGCACGATGATGAACATATGATTGGTTATAGATATTATAGATTCAAACTATTATTTAACACAGCACAGAAAGTCTGTCTTTGCAAAATTCCACTGGACTTTTATCCATGATCTATTGCTTCTTTTCATTGAAAATGATTGTTGATATAGTTGCCTATTCAGTGCTACTGTATGTGTGATTCCATGCTGTAGTAACTTCTCTCCCTTCCTTTCTAGGTGACCACCATCACTGGGGCAGGAAGTGAGGGGAAAACCTCCCCATGTGGTGTCAAATGAAACAAAAAAGGTTTTGGCCTCAGGCACACTTTTATATAAAGAGATATTTTAGGTAATTATACTAACATTTAACATTTTGTTCAACTATTTCTGGATGAATACATAACTATGTGCTGTGTCTAGTGGTTTAAAAAAGGTTTAAAGCAAATAACATCTTTTATCTGAGTTTATTCATTTGCTGAGCATAAACACAGCATTGTCAGGCTGTCATGCCTATTTGATAAACCAATCCAATGGCCACCTTAAAATGTGTTTCCACTTTTTGCACTTTTGTGGTCAAAGTTTAGAAATCCCCATTACAGTGTATGTTTGTTAGGCAGGGACGGTGCTAGGATTTTTCCCAACACAGGCAAAGTTAAATTTTTTTTAAATGGTTTACATATACTTGGCTGTAGTTAAAGTGTTAGTTGTTGCCTAACGCTATTTACATGTCCGCACTAATGAAGAATATGTGTCACGTACCTGATTTGAGACTGAATGCATGAGGAGGCCTCCCTTGCACCTCGTGTCAGGAGGACTCTGGGGATGGGAACAGAGTCCAAGTAGACAATGAGTGGCATGGGTGCCAGTGGTGATAACACCGTGCAAGCTGAAATCCAGGTGCTGTAGTAGAACCGGGCAGAATCCGAAATCCAGGTCAACGAGCCAAGGTCACACCAATCGGGCAGGTACAGTACAGAGGGATGAGGCAAAGCCCAGTAAACAATCCAAGGTGAGGGGCAGGCGGCAGGCAAGAATGGTCAAGGCAGATCCGGGTCAAAGTAAAGCAGGCAGGTAAATCACAGGACACAGGAACACAGGAGAGCTGAAGATAATCCAGCAATATGGAGGTATGCTGGCTGAGCTTATACAGAGAGAATGATTAGGTCAGTGTGTCACTTCCTGTGCGCCATTTGGCGTGCTTTTTCGTGGCCGGTCTGTGGCGCACGCGCATGCGCGGGAGTGCACGTTTCCCTATGGTATGGAAAGCAGGACTTTGCGCATGCGCAGCAGCAGGGGGTTGCTGACAATATGACTGACACCCTGGGTTCTGGTCTTTCCTACTTAGTTATTTCATTGCAGTTCTGACTGTTTTATATAAGTCAAAGCCGTGTCAAAGTAATGGCTAACAAGTAACCGAAGCCCTGCAGATGCTGAAACCAGTGGCGTAACAACCGGGGGTGCAGCAGGGGCGCGGGCCCCGGGCGAAAAGTGAAGGGGGGGCGCCGGCCGAAAATGGCACTTTCGGCTAAATGCCGAAAGTGACATTTTCCTGCCGTTTTGTCGGCGCGGCCGTGATTCCTTTCATCCCCGCTGGGACACAGAGCAGTGCCCAGCAGGGATGAAAGGAATCAGAGAGAAAATGACAGCCGGCCGAGCGCTGCGGGACGAGCGCTGTGAGCGGCCGGTGTCTTTCCTCCCACACCGCTCGGCCGCCTATCACAGTGCAGCAGAGCGGTGTGGGGGCGGAGACAGCCAGCGCTGTCACAGGAGGCTGGGCTCTCCTCTTGCAGCCTCCTATGACAGTGTGTGTCAGAGAGGAGAACGGGTACAAGCACTCAGTGATCAGTGATCGCTGAGTGTTTGTACATAATTGAGGACCTGGTATGTATACTATATCCTCAATTATGAATGAATGGGAGTGATCTACATCTCCTCCTGTTCATTCATAATTGTAGTTATAGTAAACATACCATGTTATCAATGAACAGGAACACTCATAAAGGATTCCTGTTCATTGATAACAGGGGACACAGAAAAAGAGATTGAGGACTCTGTGTCCTCAATCTCTTTTTCTATTTTTAAAGGGAAATATCAGGGGTCTGTTTAGACCCCCAATATTTCCCCGAAGCCCCTAAAAGTAAAGTAAAAAATAAAAATATTTAATAAAAAATTAATTAATAAATACAAATTTATTTAAAAAAATGAAAAAGTTTCAAAAAAAATAAAATATTAAAATTTGAAAAATTTAAATAAAAACATGTGTGTGTGGGGGGGAGGTGCAGGGTACAGTTCCAGTGGTTGTTTATATAATGGGGGGGGGGCGAAAAAAAAATTCTGCCCCGGGCGCCCAGAACTCTGGTTACGCCACTGGCTGAAACATTATGTACATTAATGGTGTAACCTTTAAAAAAAGAATGTTGGTATGTAAAACCAACAAAGAATTCTATTTCTTGTTTTTGACGGATCTAGAATAAACTATTCTAAAATTCCACTCAGCACTGTGAACTGAAGACAGACCATTTTAAAAGGAACAGCAATTAGAAATTAGAATAGAAGATCCTTTTGAAGAAGTGATGGTTACTGCCTACCCTTACATTTTTCTCATTTTTTTAAAAGCAAATAATCTTTGGTATCCTGTGTTTCAAAGTTGCTTTAACCAAGTGTGTGAGACTCAGAAGATTCACATATTTCTTTATGGAGTATTTTAAAACACGACTGAATTCTGTCTAAATAATTCCCAGTTTCAATGCTGTTACTCCCAGTGTGAGCCTTTCTCAATTGGGATGAGCACAGTTGAGCATTTTATTTGCCTGAATCAGGTGAAAATTGGGAGATTTATTCAAAATGTTGCTATTTTGTTAAAATACAATGAAATAAATGAGGTGGTGAAGGTGGTTTTGGTGGGGTTTTTAGGGTGCAATGGACTTTAATGATTCCTGAAGGTACTGAAAGTTCCTTTCAACTACCTTGGATTTGTTTATGTGCCAAAAATAGCCTCTCATTAGCCTTGGGTTTGTTGTTTTTTTCATGGAAAAGTGTACAGTATAAAGAATCAAGTGCACACAAAATAACCACAATCGCGTTATTATATATGTATTGTAACAAGGACACTCCACTGTAGTCCAGGTAAGTCAAGTAAAATGCAGTTTATTTTCTTCCAAAACGGTAGATAACACGAAATCCAACATAAATAGCTTGCTGTAGCATATAACAGATAAGGGCTCACCAATCCTTGAGTTGTCCCATACACTCAAGGTGTCCCAGTCTTTTAATAAGTCTCTCCTGCAGCACTGCTGCTCCGGCCTCAATCTTTAGGGCCACTGTCTGGTTCCTCCAGACAGCGGCAATAACATACTCCCAATATGGTTCACGAACCCGCAGCTCCCTGCTGCACTGGCCTCCACACTGACTCCAGGGTGGAGCTCTCCTGACTCACAGGTGGGGCCCTGAACACATCCCAGCACACTCTTATTGTGGGTTGTATAGGCCAGGTAACTGCCTGAGTCACAGGCCCATGGCGGATTCCTCAGGAGCATGTGCCCCTTGGTTGGTCAGGCCTTCTTTTTGCGTGGCGGACTCTTAAGAGGGGAGTTAGAGTGCCCTTGGGAGTCAGACAGATGCCTGTCTATGTACGCCTTGGCCTGGGCAGCAGTCGTGAAGCGTGTTTGGTTGCCGTCCAGGTCTGTCAGGCGTAGAATAGCTGGATAAGCCAGGACAAATTTGATCCTTCTGTGCACGAGGGTCTGACATACCTCATGGAAGGAGCGACGTAATTTAGACAATTCAGCCGAATAGTCAGCAAAAAGTAGTAATTTGTGACCCCCCGCAATCTGTAGGCTTGTAGAAGACGGTGTTTGTCTGAATAGTCCAAGTATCGGACAATGACTGGCCTGGGTCTATCAGTATCTTTGAGGGGACCCATTCTGTGGGCCCTTTCCACCGCACAGTGAGAGGTGATTCCCATGGCTTGGGGAATAATGGAGGAGCAAAAGTGCTGGAGATCTATAGGCTTAATCGATTCAGGGATCCCAATGATTCTGAGATTGTTTCTGCGGGACCTGTTTTCAAGGTCATCTACCTTGTCTTGTAAGTATTGAATTGCTTTTTGATCCTCAGTTAATGACCTATCAGACCTAGATGCATGATCTTCTAAATCACTGATGCGGGTTTCTAGGGTCTGCAGCCTGGTGGTCTGAGCTTCTATGGCTGCTGTGAGGGGTCCCATGTGTATTTTCAGGGTATCAGCTATGATGGTCCCCATCTCTGCCCTCAGATGTGTGGCTACCATGGCCGCCAGCTGCTGATAATCAATATGGGGCGGGGGAGGTGCTGTGTCCATTCCGTAGCATCGGCTATGTTATCAGCGTCTTCTGCAGCCGCCATGTCAGGCCGCATGTCGGCTGGAGCCGACTGAGAGGAGAGCGAGCGGCGGACCGGCTGTGAACGCGCCACAAACCTGTCCATACATGCTGGTTTGTGAGTGTGCCATGATGCCTTTCTACTGTTCTACAAACCTGTCCATGTCGTCCCGACAGCTGAGAGGCACTCAGGTGACCCGTTCACGGGGTGATTCGGGGCAGATTTGCGGTTTTAGGATGTGGCGGGGTCGGAGCTCCGGTGAACACCGCTAGCTCATCTGGTGCCGGAACCGGAAGTCCCCAGCACACAGGTGCACAATCAGGTGCTGGTCACTACCAAAGCATCGACCCAGGAATGGAGATTTCGTCCCACCCAGAGCTCTAAGAAATATCTCCTGGCTCCAGGATCCCAACTATGATCCAGAAAACCTGGAAAGAACTGAAAAGGCAGTTCTCTCCTGGTACACGTACTTTCTTCCTGGAGCCACTCAGCCCCTCTAGCTAAGA
>NW_017306351.1:2529823-2553743 GCF_000935625.1 Nanorana parkeri | reverse complement strand
ATATATATACATATAAATATATACTTTATTCTTTCTCTATCTTTTTTAATATTGAAACTCTGTACTGTGTATTCTGAGATGAATGGACTGATGCAGTTACAGTGAAAAAATATTTCTCATATCTGCGTTGGTAAATCTCATCACTTTCTTTCTTTTCAAGGGATAACCTTGAGCTGTGTATATACATTTCTTCTATATGAAGAGATTCCGTCACATCTTGAGCTATGCAATGTTTAACTGTTTCCTTCCTTCTTTCCTTTACACTAGATGCAGTGCAACAATACATCTTATTCCCAAACTGAAGTTTAGTCTATTCTACGCAATTTTTTTTTTTTAAACATACAGAATAACATCTTGCTGACTTGCATCAAAGTCCTGGATTTTAGTTTATTACCTGATCTACAATTACATTGTATCAATCTATTCATTCATTTTCATCAAAAGGTTGGACTGAAAACAGCACGATGTAGCCAGCAAAGAAAACATCTTGACTTAGGGGTCTATTCACTAAGCTGCCGAGGGCAGCCGAGTGAACAACCGACCCGAAGTGAAGTGAGCCGAACACTGTTCGGCTATTCACTTCAGGCTTGTACGGCTGATTTCAGCCGTATATCGGCTGAAATCAGCCGTACATCGGCTTGCTTCACATGGCTTTGGGTCGGCCGAACATGCTCAGCATGTTCGGCTGACCTGAAGTACAGAAGGAGTTCGACTCAGCCGATCCAACATCTGGATCGGCTGAGCCGAACCTCCGGCAGGCTACTCACGGCTGTTCGGCCTATTCTTATAGATGCCGAACAGCATTCTTTATTTTTTAGCACTTTTTTTACATTTTTCTTTCTTTTTTTTACTTTTTTATTTGTCTTATTATCTTTTATGATTTTTTATTTTATAATCGTTTTTACTGTTTTATCACTTTTTATTTGTAATTATTCCTTATAATTTTTTACTTTTTATTTTGGTTTAATTTTTTTTCACTTAACAGGCCACTGTGTGATAGCATTTGGAGGTGACAGGTTCTCTTTATTGAACCTGTCACCTCCAATACAGGAGTTCTAGCACAGTACCGTGCTTGAACTCCTGTGACAGATGAGACGGAAAGGCTGTGAGTGCAGCTCTCCCTTCTCAGTGTTTATATGGAGCAGAGCTGAGAACGGACGTGGATCCTTGCTCCCCGCTCTTTATCGTGAATGAATGTGCCGTGGTCCCGGTGGACCCCAAAAATCACTGTGGGATGAGAGAAGGCCAGCGGGGAGAGGCAGCCAGGTGAGGTAGGGGCAGACCACAGAGAGGGGGAGGCGTGGGAGACAGAGCTGCACGCATATTACCAGTGATCTCGGCAACATACTAAAACACTGGCTTCCCAGCTGTACATTTACAGGGCTAAATGTAGAAAAAAAACTACCCACCAGGTGGCTGTGCTGCCCTCTATTCCCTGCTGCCCCAATGCCTGGCCTGGCCTGTGGGAAATCCAGCCCTGGTGATACCATAATCATGGTATCAGCCATGATAAGTTGAATTGGAAATTCTGGGGGCAGGGAGATGGGGATTTCAATAATAGATTAGAGTTGAGTTAACCTTTAAAACGCAACTCCATATTTTTTTTAAAGTTTACTATGCAAAAAAAGTATTTTGAAGAAAGAAAAGTGGGGTTTTGAAAGCACCAAAAATGACAACTCCAGACAAAAAGATATATAAAATATATATTTATTAGTTGGTATAAATCTTAAAAAAAGGGCTTAATGCCAATGGTAAAAACAGTTAATTAGGTAGATAGTCCCTAAAAGCTCTTTCCACATACACAATGCCTTTCCATTTACAGAACAAACATGATTCACCATATGGTCTTTTAGACATACATGATTGGGGTTAATATGCCAATACCCAGAATTCATACAGAGAGGCCTATACAGAAATGCTCGCAGGGCTGTGGAGTGGGATAATTACTCTCCGCTAGCACTGCCCTAGGAGCAGAGTGTGACCTTGAGAACAAAACATGATTCAATTGATTGATAACAAAAATTGTTGAACATGATTAAGGTACAGAAAACAATCATAATTCAGTTAGAGATCCGCATGATTCCCCATCTAACTTAGTGGGTTAACATAATCATTAACAAAATTAGTTCATCCAGTGTCCACAATTTATAAGTATAAGCCTATGAGCAATGCTTGAAGGGTTATAGAGTGGAGCAGATCTGTTCTCCACTGGCACCACCCCGCAAGCAAAGTATGGCCACCATAACAGTTCATGAAATAATAATAACAATAATCATAAGAAATTCCACATAGTTCATATGCTTTGGGTACATGATCTAAGCATATTGCATACGGTCATAGTTTTGTTGAGAATAATGCGATTCACCATTTGATTGCGTGGGTATACATAATAAGAGTTAATTCATTCTGTGAAGATGTCAAACAGTCCATATATAAATAAATAACAAAATTAAACCTAGGATCAGTACTCAATTGTATAAGGTGGAGCAAGCTTGCTAGCCCTGCCCTACAAACAAAGTATGGCCACCATAGTGAGCTGTGTTTTGGAATTCTTGTTGTGAAAAAGTGACAATGCTTATTTGGCCCAATCAGAGTATAGGACCAATGACAATATCACCGAGGTATATAGGTCATACTCTTCACATATAATGGGGAAGGGGGGTATCACTCCTATCTATTTACGATCAATCAGCATAACTCGGATAGATGTGTCCTGCTCACTAAGTTCGTCTCCAGAAGAGGGTAGAACGCTGTCCCGTCTAGCTCCCACAAAAAGGAGTCAAAATTTCTTTATCCAATTTTAAAGTTTACTGCTGAACTGGAGGAAGATCTACCAATGAATTTTTCGTGGCCTACGCATGATCAGATGGTAAACATCCACTTAAAAATGTTATGGTGTCAATGGTGCAATTATAGTCCAAGTGCACCATATGAATAACACAGGGACCATGAGCACAGGGCTCCAATACAATTTGATTTCACAGTGAATTACTCAAATAGTAATAGTACTATTTAACTAATTTATAATTAAGGCTTAGTTCAGGTAGCTCTGTCTACCGGCTTTAAAAACATTTAGTTTGTTTTAGAACTAGTTATTGGTTTTTTTTAATGGTACAGATCCTTAGCAGCAGGATTTCTTTTAAGACATCGGTTGCCGGCATAAGAAACTCTTGAATCATTCATCTCTGGGGCCCTAGTTGTCATAGGGGAACAGTTAAACACATGGCATGCTATGTTTATGTTGTGTATCTGTAGGCAGCTGTGAGCAGACCTCTTGGCAATAGGCAAAGCTTTATATTTTCCAGTATATCATAGGGTTGTACTAATATCACTGCCAACATTTTAAAATAAGTTTCAGGGACACTGTGCTGCCAAGAGGGTAAATCTCAGTTTATCGCACACAACTCTGTCCTGAAGGACCAAAAGTTACTATACTGTATATCTAACTAAACCATGCTTCCTAAACACAAATATATTGTTATATTCAAAATGCTTCCCTTCTGTAAATATTAACGCAAAAAGATATGATATGCTATTGCGTCGGAAAGCTGACAACCAAAACAACCTTCAGCACAAGCATAATACATGGACGTTAGAAAATCACTCTTTTTGTTATTAGAGATGGTTCCCACCAAAGTCTTGCATGCTGCTTTGGGGTCTATTGATCTGAAGTTTCTTCAAAGTCAATCTTTTCAAAAATGCATGGCAACCGCAAGTCCTTTGGATTTGAAGCAAAACATTTAGGACTTGTTCACACCTAATGTAGAGCAGATCCGCTCAGGTTTCTGTACACCAAATGCAGTGCAGTGGGTTGTGCCGCGTTTTTTGCTGCGTTTTTTATGCGTTCTGGGCCGTTTTTGGTTTTTAGTTTAACATGGGTTTTCAGTGCGTTCCATGCATTCACATGCGTTTTTGATGCGTTTGCATGCGTTCCAGAGCAGGTAAAATAGGGCTCGTTGCAGTTTTTTCACCTGCTCTGGACCTGCTCTGGAACTGCACGCTGCAATGTGAACTGGAGCAAAAAATACCATTGGAATACATTGGACACAGTTTTGATCCGGTCTGCAGCGGCTCTGTTCTGCACCTGCTCCGCGCTTGGTGTGAACAAGGCCTAAGTCAACCTATCAGGGTCCACCTAAAACTGAGTAATCACATTTGGATAGTCTTAATCTGAAGAACTTCCTTAGGGTAGGCATACATGTCTGGTTTCAGTATAATCTGTGACATTTATATGAGAATTATTAGATTCGAGGTAGAAAATCTGACCACTTGCTCTGATTACTTACTTTCCTATAAAGAAGGAATAAAGCGTACACTTGAAGCAATTAAAGTGAAACTAAACTCAGAAGTTAAATCTTAAAAATGCATTGAAATACCTTAACAAAAATGTATCTTATGTGTGTATCATTCAGCTGTGAATCCTCACATCATCTCTGGATTTTACCTAAACAGTAACGGCAGCCACCAGGGTGGCGATAGGACAATCCACTGTACAAATTTTGGCTGGTTCATCAAGAACCAGCCAACATTTGTACAGTGTATGGCCAGTTTAGGGGTCAAATAGTAAACTAAATAAGCATTTAACCCATAGCATGCAACTGTCTGGAGTTCAATTTTAACTGAATTGAATGTATTCCCCTTTGAGAAGCAAAGATTAAAGTGACACTAAACTCAGGCATTAAATCTTAAAAATAGCCTATTTGTGCACTGGGCCGGATTTACTCTCTCTGCTGCCCGAAGGCCAGATTCCTCAACCTCCCTACCCTCCAACCCCCCACCCCATGGAGAATGGCAGACCTGCAGGCTGCATACAATTGATCTTGGCGACATCACCAAGATCACTTGTACAAAACAAGCTGAGGCGTCCCCGCTGTACATTTAGCTCTGCTTGCCCAAAGCAGGGCTAAATGTAGAAAACAACTAACCACCCGGCGCCTTGAACTGCATGTCCCGGGCATCGGGAGATAGGAATTCCACACGTCTGCTGCCTCTCTACTCCCTGCTACCTCAATGCCGGGCCTTGGTTGGCCTTGTGGGAAATCCAGCCCTGTTTGTGTATCATTCACCTGTGGATCCTCAAATCATCTCTGAATTCATGCTGACACTGTCCTTCCTTCTGGAGGGTGGCTACAATCTCACGTTTAGTTTACTAATTTGTATTGAGATTGTAGTCTATCACAGGACTGAGCTTGGAGTGGTGGCTACTTTAGGCCCTAAAGGATTATCAGAAAGGGTCAGTCTACCTAAATCTACATTTGTAGCTTTTAGTAAATGCGGGAGAATTAAATCACCTGAAAATGTCATCACACCTTTTGGGCACCTTAGAGATATCTGCAGTTTCTGACTCTATATACCTGATGTGGCCATTATGAAGGGTTCCCACTATGACTGTTGAATTCTTTTATTTTATACACACAGGAACCATGGGGAACAAAAGTAGCCACCCTCCAGAAGGAAGGACAGTGTCCGCACCAATTCAGAGATGGATCCTCAACTGAATGATACACAAATAAGCTACATTTTTGTCAATAGTTAAGGTACTTGAATGCATTTTTAAGATTCAACTGAGTTTAATGTCATTTTAACTGTTGGCCAAATGTAAATTGAATCTAGGCCTTGATTTACAGTAGATGTTATGGTCAGGTGTCCACAAACTGTTGACCAAACTACCTGTAAGCAGAGTAGGGCTGTGCCTGTAGCTGACAGAGGCAAAATGGTAGCTTTTTCCCTTTGTAGTTATCGGCCACACAATTTTTTCCCACCATCAGTCTTCTCATGTATGTAAGCATATTTACACATTCTCACAATAATTTACATAGTTACATAGTATTTGAGGTTGAATAAAGACATTAGTCCATCAAGTCCAACCTATTAGGATCTCATTCTAGGAGTACCCGTACCCCTGTATATTACGGTCCCTTAAGAAATCGTCCAAAAGTTTCTTGAACAATTCCACATTATTTGCTGAAATCACCGCCTGTGGCAGTGAGTTCCAGACCCTAACTGATCTTACTGTGAAGAACCCCCTTCGCCCCTTGTGCTGGAATTTTTTTTCCACCAATTTTTTTTTTTTAGTTTTTGTAACGGAGTTAATTTTAAACAGTTTATCGCTAATGTTGCTACCACCATTAAACATTTTGTACATGGAAATCATATCCCCCCTTAATCTCCTCACCTCTAATGTGAACATGTTTAAATTTAGTAGCCTCGTCTCGTAGCTCTGGTCCTCCATACCCCTAATTAGTTTGGTTGCCCTTCGCTGGACTTTTTCCAACTCAAGGACATCTTTTCTTAGTACTGGTGACCAGAACTGGACCGCGTACTCCAGATGAGGTCGAACCAATGATCTATAAAGTGGCAAAATTATAGACTTGTCCCTGCAATACATCCCCTTTTTAATACAGGACAAGACCCTGCTAGCTTTGTTTACAGCAGCCTGGCACTGCAAACTACCTTTCAGTTTGTGGTCTACAATGACCCCAAATCCTTCTCCATTTCTGACTTCTCCAAGCGGCATACCCATAATTGTATAACCCATTTGTTTATTTTTAATTCCAAAGTGCATTACTTTGCATTTATCGACATTAAACCTCATCTGCCACATTAATGCCCACTCCCCTATTTTATCCAGGTCCTCCTGTAATGTTATAGTGTCTAAGTCCGTGTCTATTACCCTCCCTATTTTGGTGTCATCCGCAAACACGGAAATATCGCTGTTAACACCCTCCCCGATGTCATTAATAAATAAGTTGAACAATATGGGACCCAGCACAGAACCCTGAGGCACACCGCTCATTACACTAGCCCAGTCTGAAAAGGTGCCATTTACAGATACCCTCTGGACACGTTCCCGTAGCCAGTTCTCTATCCACGTACACACCACCTCATCTATGCCCATAGCCCTCAGCTTGTGTAGCAAGCGTTTGTGTGGTACCGTATCAAAAGCCTTTGAGAAATCCAGATATACCACATCCACCGGCTTACCTCCGTCCATATCTCTACTTACCCCCTCATAAAAAGTTAGCAAGTTAGTTAGGCAGGAACGGTCTTTCCTGAACCCATGCTGATTGTCATTAACTATCCCGTTTTCCTGAACAAATTCTACCAGATAATCCTTTATTATGCCCTCTAGCATTTTACAAACCACCGATGTTAGACTGACCGGCCTATAGTTCCCAGAGACAAATTGTCAGCAGCAGGATTGCTAAAGAGGCTGCTTGCATGTCTCTCTGTAGCCAGATGCAGCAAGGTGTCACTCTGTTGCTGGCCTGAATGCTGATGAATCCCAATTACTTACGATGGGAGCAATATCCCTTCGAAAATTTACCAGTAGCAGGATTGTTAGCAAAAGTTGCCCATTTAGGATGGGCAAAACACCCCCGTGTTCGGATTCAATTCGAACTTTAGAACATCTAAAAAGTTTGAATTCGAACCCAAACTCAATGCAAGTCCATTTTGAAGGCTTATATGCAAGTTTTTGGCCATAAAAAGGGTATGGGGATTCGGTTACTTGGGATGCCTTGGGGGACATGTATCAATGAAAAAAACTTTTACAGGGAAACATTTATTGGGTAACATCAGCTGCAGGGGTTTTGTAATCATTGGAGATCCAAAACTGCTTTATTTTTTAAGAAAGGGATCTAGTCCACAGTGTCAGGGGACAGGTGATTTTGTCTCTCTATTAGTGATGGGCTGAACACACCTGAGTTCAGTTCTAACAAGAACTTTAGAACAGTGAGAAAGTTCTTACAAGAACTTAGAACTAAATGCAAGACTATGGGACAAGAACTTGTAAATCAAATGTCCCCATTTTGAAGGCTTATATGCAAGTTATTGGCCATAAAAAGGGTATGGGGATTCAAGTACTGTCCTGGGGGACGTGTATCAATGCAGAAAACACTTTTAAAAAATAAAAATGTATAGAACCTGCTGCAGCAAAAATGACATTTATAAAGAAAAAAATTACATTTAAAAATAAAAAAAGTATGTGGTTCCCCCTCCCAGACAAAGGGACCAATTTAAATAATAAAAAAAAGGCATTGGGGTTCTCCCTAAGGTCTGGTAGGAATTTTAGAGGTTCCCTCTGGAAAAGTACCTTGTCCCTGTGCCGATGGAGACAAGGGCCTCTTACCCACAAGACATGGGGTGTTGGTTGTGGGTGTGTGGGCAGGGGGCTTATTCACATCATAAAGGGGCACCCAGATGCGCCCCCCTTCTCCCCCCTTGTGAATGAGTAAGGGTATTTGTACTCCCACCCATTCATTAAAGGGTTAAATCAAATTTTTTAAAAAGAGGCCAGACTTTTGAAAACATCCTTTAATTGGAAAACAAAAACAAAAGACAAGTTTCTGACCAGCCTTTTATTAAAAAACAAAACAATGAATCCACCAATGTAATCCAGGGTCAAATTACGACATCCAGCTTTGTCCATAACGATGACGACTCAACAAAATAAAAAATAAAACAAGAATAAATAAATAGAAATAATTTAAAAAAAGACGGCCCACTCCGACCTGTCCGCTCGCGACGAACTCCCGCCGCAGAATGGCATTTTGACAGGTGCACAGTGCCTTGCAGTGCAGAGTGCCTTGTCACCCACCGAACGCCCTGACAGTTCATGTGTTCGCCAAACACACGAACTGCCGATGTTCAAGTCGAACTCATGCTCGATTCAAACATCGAGCTCATCCCTATTGCCCATCTGACATCTGCCTTACTGACAGAAGTGAATGGAGACAGAGGTGGGAGTGTTACATATCAGACCAGTGACTGAGCAGTAGATAAGGTTTATCAGCTTGGATGATCAAAAGTATTTCCTTAGCCAAATGCCACACCAGGTACAGGACATTCTGGAAGGACTGTGCCCTTACACCCTGCATTATTACTCCATTTTTTGTAAGTGTAGTTTACCTTTTTATATATACACATAGAGGAGATAGATGAGAAGAATTGGAGTTGAATATGGGTAGATAAAATAACAACAGAGGGATATGAAATGTTACATTTCCTCCCCCTTCCCCAGAAGAAGTTACGAGTAGAAGTAGGAATGTGGGATGAGAGTAGAAATGGATTCGGCTGAAGTTGTGTGGTAGGATGATGGAAATGAATCAGATGTTTTAATTAGAGTTATTATGCCACGGGATAGAAAATAAAAAAATAAAAATAAATCTAAATTTATGACACTGAGGCTCTGAACTGCTCTCCATCTTTTTTGTATTGACAGCCACAGAATCTGTACCATTAAAAACAAGCAGTCAGTGACAGCAACTAAATTGCCACCATCACAGGTCCACTTTATGTTTCTTTTTTTTTTTACTATAGATCATCTCTCTGTTGATGCATTATGCATACAACTGATTTATGAACAGCAGAACAGCCCCTAACATATAAAACTATTAATTTTCCATGTTCGCATGAATGCACTCACCTATTACTATAGTCTCATTAACTGAAAAGATCTCATATGTGATACAAAACACATGCAAAATCTATAAAAATAGATTCTCTTTATCACTGTACACTGCACCATGCCTAGAGTGTTGTCACAGTGTAATGCTGATTTTGTTCATAACATGTAACAGCTGCCCCAACATTCCGCAGGCTTCCCTGCCAATTCAGTTTAGCACCCGATTCCCACCATCAGCCCCAGGATCTGATTAACCCCTTCCCTAGGAGATGAGCACTGAACTTTAATGCTATATGACAATTACACAGACTGTGCATTAACTCAAGCAGCACTGGGAATAAGTTGATATTTATAGAACACGCAATTGCCTATGACATATATGTTACGCTTCCTAAACACTGCAAAATCTCCATTAGGAAAGAATGTTCTATGTATTAATTTGTAACCCAATTTACGCCCACTGGTTTTTTGAATCTTTGTGTACTGACTGCTTCTGTAAAATCACATTTATGATCTGACTGTGTCCCATTACTCTGGTGTGGCACTGACCTCCTCCTCATTTTCCTAGCTAGAACATTGTCCGTATTGTTTAGATGTTCAGGCCCAGACAGGAAATGGACAAAGTTCTAAACAATGGTTCATTTCAGACGGCCTGCACCGGCTGCAGAAATGTTAAGCAGGGAAGGAGAGGGGGGGATTGTGAGGACGGCTTCCTGAGTGGGGTGTGGAAGGCTTGGGGGCTGGCAGCACTGGGGGACCCCAAGGGATATGTTTGTCACCAGCTATTCTCAGTATGTTGTCATGATTTTGTTGACGACACTTTAGGGCCAATACACAAGGGGGCAGCGTGTATGTACACCTCCAGTTTTACTCTCCTGTAGTGTCTGTTCCCCTCCTTCCAATGTCTGTCTCTACTTCTATTTTTATCGCTTCCTACTATTGTTTACCTTTGTATCAGGAGGACTTTCTAACAGCGCCAATTATGGTCTGTGCTCGTTTCATTTTCCTTGCGGTTTTACTCTGTGGCATGCTGCTTTCTTATAGCAGGCACATGGCCCAAAATTCTCAAGAGATGTGACCAGCTGAAGCACTGCAATAGGATGGTAGAGTAAGGGGGTCTGTCCTAAAAAAACTCACGTTATATGTTTTATTTTCAGCATCTGTGGGAGAATATCTCATGAGATAAAATACAGATTGACGAGGAAAAATATGCTTTCTGCAGCTAAAGAGTAACTTCACTTTTCTGACTGTTACATGTTATACCCATATTCAGAGGGTAATATGGAACATTGTCACATCACCAGCCACCCCAAGCTGCCCCCCTCCCTCCACTAACTTGATTTTCAGGGTTCTTCCCCCACAAGTTGTGTGTGGCGCTACCTGCACAGCTACGTTATCCATTCACAGATCCATTTACAGGATCTGTGACCTGCAAAGGTACTCATAGTTCTCAATGGTGCAGTGACATCACCGCACTTATAGTCTATTTATAATTCCTCCCATACCATAAATGAAAGTCTGTATAGACAGGGGCTGAAAACATTGCATCTGGGATCCAATGATTGTTGCTGCAGTGGTTTGCAGGTTTAAATGCAAAAAAAAAATAATAATAAATACACATATTTTTCTGTTATTATTGCGTGTGCATTTATTATTTTTTGGAAAAGATGGTCTATGCCTTTAAATATCCCTCTGATGAAAAAGAAAATGCCATTTGCGTGACTTTGTTTCCTGCGTTTGGCATGTGTCCCTATTGATCCCCATTGGGTCCCTGTACGCACACTAAATGCGGAATAGTAGTACATGTCGTGTTTTTCCTACGCTTTCATGCACATTCTCACACATGCAAACGTTTGGGTTGACACTGCCTAGTAATTACAATGCAAGCGCGTTCTGCGTTTGTACATTCATCGTGAATGTGCGTTGAAGAATGCATATTTGTGCATGTTTGACGCACATTCACGATGCACCCTGATGTGAACGGGGCCTTAGTGATATCTATGTTTGTGAATTTAACTTTTATGACGAGCAATCTAGTTCAGTGAACAGCTAAACCCAGTGGCAAACCACTTTGAAGTCAAGAGGAACCAAATCCTGTCATTTTTTTCTGGCCTTTTTTCAAGGCCAATTGTAAAAGATTTTGTAAAAAGTAAAAAAAAATAGCAGTGGGTTTAATGTACCTTAGAGGGGCAATGTTAAACTACACACATCCTTTAAATAACATGCTTGGGTGATGCCTTAAACCTGCATATTAATTTGCACACCAGTTTGATGTACTCTTTTTAAAGTGGCAATTAGGCCTCATTCACATAGGGCGTACACGTCCGTGCGGCATGCACTCCTGTAAACAGACGACCCCGGGAGGGACAGGTGCTGTGTGTGATTGCGTGTAGCAGCCTGTTCTTCCCTATTGTAGGACACAGCTGTACGGTATCATGCAAACACCCGAACTTCACATCCATGCAGGTACAGGTGTCCGCATTTGGACACAGATAGGATCCATCCCATAGGGTAGAACAGACTGCTGCGCGCAATCATAGGCAGCACCTGTCCGTCCCAGGGTCGGCTGTTTACGGGCGTGCATGCCGCACGGATGTGTATGCCCAGTGTGAATGAGGCCTAAACAACAAAATACCCCTACTAAATGACAGTTCCCTGCCGTCTTTGTTCTGTTTGTGAAGAAAGTGGGTAGGGAATCCTGGGTAATGTGACTGACCAAATATGGTCATGATCCCCACCAGCTTGTATACAAATTGAAAGCTGTCCGGAATCTTTCCTTTAGAGGTGCTACTGATACCAACACTAAATGGCAAATTTTCAGCTGTAGCAGCTGGAAGTTTGGACGGGTGGGCAAACTGGCCACATGTGCAGAACTGCAAACAGGCTTGGTTTGGGTCTAACTCATGGCTGACATGAACCCGAAACTCATCCCTGACATACCTAAACATTTACATGGATGTTATCATGAACTTATATTATAAATGTATTTAAAATAGCATATGCATCTAAGTGATTTGGCCCTGTGTAGGGAAACCCATGAGCAGTAATGAGTCCTCACAATGCTCAGACGTACTCAGTATCAGTTACAGAGATTACACAGTGTCTGAACAATTATCAAACATCCTCTATTCTTCATAGAAAAGGAAACACTAGCTAAATCTGAGACAAGTGTTATGGCAACCCCCACAAGCACACAAAGTGATGACGGGCAAATCACTTGTCACACTTCTTAAGAGAGCTTTCAGCATGCCAAAGCAAGATTTCCACCAGTGTAAGTACCTGAATATCTCTGTATATTAGCTTTCTGTAACCATTTGCACAGCAATAATTTGATTGGGCGGTGAAGAGTTAGCATTCGATGGCAATCAGGACTCTGCTGCTTTGTAAAGTTATGTCAGTCTTGCACTGTGAACACGCTAACAGATGAAGAGCTTCTGTAGGTTGCAGCTACTGCTACTTCTTTGTCCAAGCTGCAGGCTGGGGTGGACCCATGATCATACTGTACTGGTCAACTGCAATAGAAAAAAGTGAGGTCACAGAATTGAAGTCAGATCAGAAGATTGATTAAAGAAAATTACAAATTCTTTGGCCCATAATGATACTGATTCAGAAAAATTAAAAGAAAAGAAAATGAGCAGAAAAGTAGAGTTGTTGCCCATAGTAAATAATCAGTATTCTTGTTTCATATTACCAGAAGAGGTAACACGTGAAAGATAAAACTCTACTTTTGTCTTAATTGTATTTTCCTCAGAATCGGACCTATGTAATTCCATTGTGTATTTAGCTGTTCTGCTTGGATTAAATACTTTAATACTTTTTGTTCTTTTGTATCCATTGTATACAACTGATGACTGCCATGGATGTTTTTTCCTATGTAGCACTTTTTCCATCTTTGCTGCTCTGGATCGTAATCCAAATGACAAAATTTGTCTTTTCCAGCCATTATCTGCTTCTTTTTCCCTGACTTCCCTAAACTGATGAAAGATTGAATTCAATTTGTTTTTGTGGATTACAGCACTTTACACATAATCATAGCTCTCTGCACTGCCTTATTAAAGTATATCTAGAATAAAACTTTTTTTTAACTTTGATTGAGTGTAAAAGTGTTAGAACTATTAGGTTTTTATTGCAGACTGTGTCACTTTTTGGGAGATTCACTGTTTCTATTAGAAACCGTTATCACTGGGACAGAGTATAATAAGAAATCCCAAATTTTATGGTTGTCACTGGAACAAGAGGCAAGGGGAAATCTTCCAAAGGGTCCCTTGTTTTGGTGACACTTAGGTATTATCTAGGGTAGTTTACATAGGTATTGATAGGAAAATAAATGTTCAATTATCCTTAAAACCTAACTCTAGGCATAAATATTTATACATACTTGCATTGTTCCAATGTTAGTATATTAATTTTGTACCTGAAAGGGCCATGGGGATACTGTAATACACTGTAGTATCCGGTGCTACAACAGCATAGCAACTTTCTGGGCCCTGCTACTACTGCTGAACTGAGCGACTTTACCAATGCTGTGAAAACACAGCAGGTCACTTGCTCGCAGAGCAGCCATTAGCAAATGAGGTGTATTTCTATCAATAAATACTAGGCATGCTCTGGTTGGATGAGGGGTGGTGCCCTGATGTCCAATTGGAGAACGCCTAGTTCTTTATGCCCGTGTGAACAAGAAGAGGATTTCACCACACTTTGGAAAGATGTGGCCTCACTTCCTGTTGTGTCTCCTGGACACGGTGCAAGGGGGGCGACAAACCCAAATGAAAAACTTTAGATATAAATACACTTAAAGCAGAACTCTGGATACAAATTTTCTTAACCTTTGTAGTGGAGATACCCCCTGCAAGAGTTAGGTGCTTGTTTTTGCCTAGGCTCAAAAATACCAAAGTTATACTCCGCGATACTCGGAGCCTTCAGCTCTAAGATTGGTCCCTTCTGCCTTGCTCCCCCTCCGCTGCAGCGGTCCCTGAGGAATCATGTTCTATTCGCAGTGTATAGGATGTGAGGATCCTGAGGGACATACCATTGCTGCAGCAAAGGAAGAGAGAGGCTGAAGGGAGCCCTTTGACAGCTGGTCGGCTCGCAGCTTAAAGCGTTATTAAACCCTCAGCGTGTTTTTGCATATATCTATTGCTAGCAAGAAGTAGATATATGTAAAAACTTTAAAAAAAACAAAAAACTTTTGAAACAGGTTTAAACCCATCTGTGTCTTCGCCACGCGCTCCCATCCAAACATCTGAAGAGTCTCGAGCAGCCGCAAAGGATCTTGGGGCGGGCGCATGCACACTTCAGGTGTTCATCCGGGAGATGAGGCGAGACACAAGGTACTGTAAGTCTATGGGGCAGCGTGCACCCGCACAGACACTGTGGGACAGGAAGTGCCAGCTAGCACAGAGGAGTCAGCGCTGGATCAGAGACCCGCACCAGCGCTAGAGGGACATATGAAAACTACACTAAAAAAGAAGATGATGGGATTAAGAGGCATGATTTAAGGTAAGTCCTTACACTAGCATTGGGGTGTGACGACATGGTGATTGTGTATTGGTTAAGTTAAATGTGTATTGGTATTGAGTTATGTTTGAGTGCGTTATGCTGTGTGACCTGGTTATGGAAAGACTATCAGAACCATCCCTCGTTATCTCCTATTGTTCTCTGAGGGAGCTCAGAACAATGACATTCTGGCCAGGCTCCTGCTATGGCTGTCTGGAGCTCGTTAGCAGGTGGACACCTGTGGTGTTATGAAGACAGAATGTCCAGGGAGGGGACGGGGGATGTGATGGGATTATATTCTGATCTGATCACTTTCTGTATAAAAGTTTGTGCAGTTGTTCAATAAAGCAGAGTTTGTTTTCCCTACACTCAAGCCTTGGCTAGTGACTGGGGAAACTGGGAGCTACAGATCTTCAGGTTCCAATATCTCCTCAGCAAGGGAGAAGACAGCGGCGGACATACTCATCCTGAGTACGGGGGTCCGTCACATGGGGAAGGGGGAAATATGCTTCAAAGGCTTAGTAGATCGGGAGGTGAGCAAACACATACCGGCGTTCGCTCACCTCTCGATCCTGTCACGGCTCTCTGCCGTGACAGGGGAGGGGCTGGATTCCCCCCTCCCCGCTCCGATCTGCCAGCGCTGACTGACAGAACGGATGATGGGGGAGGGGGCGGGTACAGCTGGCTCTGCCTCTAGATAGGCAGAGCCAGCTGTCAGTCACGCAGCTGGGCGGACATAATTGTCGGGATCCGCTTCAGCTGCGGCGTCTCAGTATACCGCGAGCAGCAGCTTGCGGTGTGCTGAGCCTAGGGTGATGGGAGGACGCTAGTTTGTGTCCTCCCATTACCCTAAGGAGAACTATGGGAAAAAGCCTTAACCCCATAGTTCTTCTTTAAGGTAACTGCTGACATTAACATGGGGGGAGGGTAAAAAATGTATCCTTTAATGTCACTTTAAGGTGAGTATAACTTAGTTATTTTTTAACCTTGGCAAAAACAAGCACTTAAAGTGACATTAAAGACAAAAACATTTTTCCCTCCCCCCCATGTTAATGTTAGCACTTACATGTGAGCACCTTAAATGATGTCTCTTTTTCCGATCTTCCTCTTCTTTCCTGATGTTTTCGGCCATCTCTCCAGCGGTGCGGCGTCTCTCCGATCCAGCGCTGACTGCTCTGTCCCTCCGATCCAGCGTTGTCTGCATGCGGGTGCACGCATCCATAGACTTACCTTGCGTCCCTCGTCGCGTCCCTGCCGAAAATGAGAACTGCGCATGCGCGCCCCAAGATCCTTTGCGGCCGCTCGAGACATTTCTCATTTTCGCATGGGACCGCGCATGGAGCACAGAGTAAGTCTAAACTGCTGTTTGAGCGGGTTTTTTTTAAAACTGTTTGCATATATCTACTGCTTGCTAGCAGTAGATATATGCAAAAGAACGGGAGGGTATAAATATCCTTTAACCCTAGCAGTGCGGGGGAAACACCACTGCAAGGGTTAAGAACGTTTTTACCCTGAGTTTTTCTTGTCAGTGTCTCTTACTTGCCTTGTCTAAATGATTGGATAGCGCTGTGGAATATATTGGTGCTATATAAATAATTGTATTCTTTAAGTAAACCCACTGGAGCATAAATGATGCTGCATGAATGAATAGTTCACCGTATTCAAATGTATTTTTGTATACTTTAATAATACATACCGGTAACTATTATATTTAATATATGAGTGACCATATAGTAAATTATTTCCTATACTGACATTTCAGTTCTGGTTGGGCATCGATGGGTGAAATCTGCTATTGCCTGAATATATCTTTTGGTGAATCTTGTGGCTGCGTTTCACCCACCCTTATTTTGTGTCTTTTTGGCCCTTACCGCAAAACCTTCAAGAATGTGTCACTATCTTGCAGCTGGATTCCTGAATTATTTGTTACTTTTACGTTATGGAACATTTACTGGGGAAATGTGACATCATTGTTTGGATTTGTGATAGCTGAGACCGGAAAGTCTGCTGAAAATATCTTTCAACTGGAATGCTAAGTGAGTCAACATATTAGAATTCACAGAACTGATAATGTTAATTTTGGTGGCGTTGCCCTTTAAGAATCTTGTAAAACCAGGATACACAAGTGGAATTTTAGTAATAAACATAAAAATAGGGTAATTGGTAAACATCAATAGCAAGTGCACTATAAAAACACAGTTGCAGCACAAAGCTTGGCAGAAAATTGTACATCTGTTGATGATACACAGGCTTCTCTTGTCACTACTTGGATTTTGAAATGAAAGATGCATGTGCTACTTACTAATAGGAATCATCGCCATCTGCTGGTGCTTTGTGTTACCATACAGCACAATGATTTATGCAAAGCAATGGTTTGTGTACAGTTTTATGGTTTAACATACTCCATATAAAAGAGAACATTTGTTTATGCTGATATGAAAATGTACACGGGGTACAGGACACATAAATACTGCTCTTGTTTGGCGTAGGCTGAGTTCTGTTCCGTGGTTAATACTCTAAACAGCTGCTCAAATAACTCCAAAGTCTTTAGAGGTTTAAACAAACACTTTATCAATGTGCTTTACAGCAAATGTCAGATTTAAAAATTCAATTCGCCACTTTTTAATTTTTTTAGACCGCATTCACATGGCGCTTAATGCTGCGGCTGGGTATTCCTGCAGGATGAACCTACGGATTCTTGCTGCAGAAATCCCGGGTGTCCCCATTTGCTGTGCCCGTTCAAGTTAATGACAGGGTGGCAGCGGCCACATATGTCAGCAGCAGTTTGCATTTAATAGTATGATTACCTGTGAATCGGGATGGATGATTGTCCCTGGACTACGGGTACGTTCACACCAGATGCAGTGCGTTCCGGTCCGATTCTGGCCGATTCACTTTTTTTGTGGGGCAGGAGGAGGCGTGGCGGGCTATTGAAGTGAATGGCACCTCAGCCATGTCCTCCGGCTGCAATGCAGTAACCCGCAAGGGATCGCAAGGCACATTGTGCCTGCGGTCCACTCCAGTGCGATCAAAATAGTGCTTGCAGTATTTTGATTGCACCGTACCGCAGGCACAATCCCATGCGGGTGATCGCATTGCGGCCGGAGGGCGTGGCTACGGTGCCATTTACTTCAATGGCCCGTCACGTCCACCTCTTGCCACACAAAAACGTGAGCCGGCCGCAATGCGATGCAGTACGTTCTGGCCAGAATCGGACCGGAACACACTGCATCTGCTGTAAACGTACCCTCAGATTTGATGCATCCAGGAACAATCATCTATCCAACACTGCAATGAATCATACCATGTACAATTAAGTTACTGCTTACATTGCTTTACTGTAATCAATTTACTGTAATCCGATTGTGGGGAAAAAAAATCCCACAGGGTTTTTAACCCCTCTCTATGAATCACAAAACTAAAAAAAAAAAAACTAAAAAAATTGGGCTATACATACACTCTAAATCTACTTTTCTATAGATCACTACATATTTTATCTGATTTATAGTACAATAAACAATTATAGTAGGACAACTAACAATGTCTGTTTTCCCTGCCCTTCTATCAGATAGGAACACAGCTGTATTATTTCCCAGACCTACGCTCTACAGAAAAGTATTAAAAGCAATTAATGGCTGAAACAATTGGCCCCCTATGAAGTAAGTTGCACAAATAGAATGTCGTAAGGAATGACTGTGCACAATGGAAGCATAAATCACAAGAAAACCATTTTTCCATCTATTAGCTATTGCTGCCCTTAGCAATTATTCACAAGGGATTTTAGTAGCCAGGTTTTACTGCTAAAAATGCCAGTGTAGCTTAGGCCCTACACATGTTATCACAAATGGTAATATATTTAATGAGCACCCACTAGCAGATGATAAACAGCCCAGTTATTGCAAGCATTGCTTGTTATTATCGGACCATTTATGACGGGCCTAAGAGCACTATGTAGTGCAAAGGAGCTCTGATTGGTTGACACTGCTAGCCCTCCTTCTTAAAGTTTCAATGTTGGTGTTCAGGTGCTTTACGTACTGCCAATATAAAGGCAGATTTTTGGTACTTATACCAGTATTAGGAAAATACTCCCATAGTTTAATAACTAGAAGGCAGTGCTAGTCTTTGGAGCATATCGTTCCATCTAATAAAACTAATTAGAACGGCACACCAAAATGACGTAAAATATTAAAGGTTAGGCAAAATATATAGTTGTGAACATAATGGATATATTTGTTTTATGACTTTATGTTATGTATAGGCAACAGCAGGGATGTCCCTATAATGAGGCAGCCTCAGACAGCATCTCATTGGGTCATGTGGTATTCTTAGCAACCTGTAAAGCTCTGCCAAGTGCCCATCCCAGCTCCTGGCACCTATTGACATCACCGGTTGGCATCAGCTGAGAAGGATGCTCTGGCAGGCGTCCTGCCCAGCTTCTGGCAACCAGTGGTGCTAGTGAACTGGGAGGGATGCTGGACACCGACAAGCCCCCCTGTCATGTGCACCACTAGCAACCCCCCCAACGTGCACAATTAGCACCCCCCTGTAATGTGCACAGGCAGCAACCAACCTGCCCACCCCGCCTCAGGCAGTGAAATGTCTAGGGACACCCCTGGGCAACAAGAAACGTTTTCTTAGATTTTATAGTACAACTGTCACAAACATGACAAATTCAAACTGAGCATATGAGGAAAAAATCTATACCCAGGGGTTCCTTTAAGGAAAACCACATACCAAAATGAGCAGTAGAACCAGAGATGCAAGCAGCTGAGGAACTTGCAGTTACCGATAGGCGCACATACCTGCAACAGATTTAAAAACCCCAGAAAATTCAGGTCATTTCAAGGTTCTTCCATCAGGTGAAGATGCAGCACTTCCTCCTAGTGCCAAAGTTTGTCCATCCCTTCTTGCCTCCTGCACATTTCAACTGGCCAATGAAGAAGGTCATCATAGTGATGGAATATAGTGATGGACCAACAAGAATATAAAAGGGGCTTAGCAGGAAGCTCCAGCACTATCCAGAAGTATCAAGAGCTTTGCCTCTCAAAATGACCTGGCATTTGCATGTATCTACAAGTTGTTTTGGTATGCACGGGTACCTATTTTTAAGTAGGAGTGTAGGAAACATTAGTAAAGGTGACCTTGAGACTGTCAGTTTGGTATTCATTAAATCTTCTTTTGTATTATTTCCTTCACCAATTTCAAACCTGAATTTACAGATTTTTTTTTCCCAGGCGAGGTATACTTTGCTTCAGAGAGCTTGAAACTTTATTCTTCTGAATGTATTAGTGGTTTCAGATGAAACAGAAGCTGTGGATATGGCATTTTGATGGGGATATTATAGTACTATACTATTTAATTAGTTAGAGGTGGGGAACTGTGTGCGTTTCAATATCTGTTTTGTTGGTAGTTAACTTGAGAGATAAGGAACTTACAGGAAGGATAGAACTTAAGGAATGGAGCCTTCAAACAATAGCAGGAATGTTAGGGGAGGGATCATATAGCATAAGGTATACTCTGCACTTGTGGCAAACAGAACTAAAACATTTAACACTTTGTATGAAAACATGTATAAAAATAGGGGTTTCAATGTACTATCCATATTATTTAGTCAGATATTTTGGATGCATTTTTTTGTGTATATAAATGTTTTTTTTCAGAAGATTTGTATTTATGATATTTAACTGGTATACTTTCCTTCCAGAACACAATGGGGGAAATGTATCAAAGCCATTGTGACAGTTTTAGCCTTTTAGATAGTTTTTTTATGTACAAATCTGTTTAGCCATTCCTTGTAAATGTGCACCTGTTTTGACCAGAGCTTGCGCTTTTTTTCCCCGATTGCATGTGTTTTGCACATGTTTTGTGAAAGTTCGCAACTGTTTACATCTGCACTTGTCCTGCGGATGTCTAAAACTGGAGCACCACCAACAAAACAATCCCAACTTATGAAGTCCCTATGTCCACTTCTTCAACAAGCGACAGTTATGCTTTTTGCCTGGAGTTACGAGTCTTCTTTCCTGGAGTCTATTTCACCTTATTTATGTACACTTACACTAGCAACATAAATCTAGTGCAAATATATCCCATGTAACCATATGCAGGATCAAACACTCACAATTTCTTTGATAAATTCCCCATAATGAGCATTATTTTTATCATGGACATAATTCCCTTTGACTAATTCATTAATTTAATGTGTATCGCTGATTAAATGTGGGCAGTTAGGAATGCAAAGGGGCTGGAATGTTTTATAACCTAAGTGCAACTCTTTAGATTTATCTTGGCTAGGCTGTAATCAGCAGGAGCTAAACATGGCATTACTATAAACTGCCCTAAATAGTCAGAGGTATGTGTTCTCAATGGAGGCTGGTGTGCTGCCTGAGGCTGCTCATCTTGAGAAGGTGAGAGACGGAGAAGAGAGAGGGGTGGACGGGGGGCGGGTAGCGGCACAAAGATTTTGTCCGTATCCCCGCTGCTGTGATGAGAAGTTCCGGCGGTGTACAGGAGTGGTATCTGCTCCCGACCCTCCACCCACGACTACACTGACTTGATCACCCATCACCTTGTCAGCTTCCTGACTAACTTTGACCCACCACACAATCAAGGCTCGGGTACTTGTCAATCTCCGGTCTACACATAGACTCCGCCGCACTACCCACAGCTGTAGCCACAGCAGCCCAGCCAGATACCACTCGTGTACACCGCCGGAACTTCTCATCACAGCAGCGGGGATACGGACAAAATCTTTGTGCCGCTACCCACCCCCCGTCCACCCCTCTCTCTTCTCCGTCTCTCACCTTCTCGAGATGAGCAGCCTCAGGCAGCACACCAGCCTCCATTGAGAACACATACCTCGGACTTCACGATCTTCCCACAGACCGGTCCTCATCCGATCCTCGGCCCCACTCTAGTAAGTACACTATTTCTTTCTACCCTCCTTAGCTTTGCGCCCTCACTTCTGTCTCTTTTGGTTATATTTTGCACAGTTGACAACAGAGTGTTAGGGTCCCTAGCACTATGCAGGGTCCCCATCGGATAGTGCAGATGGCGCTTTGCTTCTCTTCCTCCTCCCCAGGGTCGTCCCAAGGCTGGGTGACACCCGGAGTGGAGACCGGGTGACACCCCACCGTGACGTCTCTCCTAACACTGTCGGGCTCTCGGTCCATGACCGACTTTTCATAGGAGGTGACACCAAAATGACTGTCAGTCATTTAGTCATTTTGGTGTCACCCCTCCAGTGGTGGCACCCGGGTGCGGGCCGCACTCCCCTTGTGACATCACTGCTCCTCCGCGTCTTATTTTGCAGGTTCCTATTGGTGAAAGTGCATGTGTTTTTTTCCCTAGCAACAACAGTCTGTTGCTCAATTTGGGCGGGCTTTTGCCGTTCATTTCACAGCATATTTTACCTCCCTCAGCTGCAGCAGCTTACCAGACAGGTTACAGCATCCGGACCGCAGCTGTCACCCTCCCACCCTGTTTCTGTTTATTTCTCGTCATGGGGTTTTTTAGTGGGGGTTAGTCTTCCAGTTTAGTCATAGATGGATATTGTGTTATGATTATCTGTTATGGTTATATGATTGGGTCTGTGCCTTTAAGGACAGGCCTATTTTGTTATTTATTATCGAAGTTTGGGTTACCCCTTAATATACACTGTCGCCAATTTTGAGCATTAAACTGTTATATGAGTGTATTTTTCTTTATTTATTACTTATTACTGCTCCTCTGTACTATCCCATGACAAAATGCATGGAAGGGGCGGCAGGCACTATGGTTTTTAATATCTGTAAAACACAAAATAGTTCAATAGCTATTATTTTCTTATGTGGCCCTGTTTATATTTTAGCCTGTGTGAAGCTTGTGTCCTACTATTTTACATCTGTATCAGAGTGCAGTATTGAAGTCGGCTTGAGCAGCATCCACCCTCACACCTGAGTCTTCCACACTTGATGCTCCTTTATTGAGGCAGAGGGAGTAGAAAGCAAAACCCACCATACACCCAATTCCCAACTTTCTCAGCGGCTTCAAGCTATTGATTAGGTGATCCAATGTGTGTTATTAGTCTGGTAGCCTTTATAATATAGGCTTTTTTGGTGTCTAACTGATTGGCATCTTCCCAAACATTAGTGTAACCACTTTTTTTTATAAAGGTAACTCTATCACTGTAAGATTTATGGAGATTGTATGTCATCTGTATATCAGTATAGGTCACAATCCCCAGTCTGATAAATGTGTATGCCTCACCAGACTGTTTAGAACAATTTACAACAGGGCCATTAGGAGTTTCTTGTAGGCTCTGCCTAACAGAGGTATTATGACACCCTGCATTCCAGCTCATGCTCTCTGCTTTGTTTCAATTGTGTCTTAATCAACTATGTCACATTCTCTGGCTGTCCACCACAGACATAAGATTTAAATCTGACTGATCTTTCTACCAACTTGCAAATTTTGTAGAAATGAGGGTGGCACTGTGTTCAGTTGGACTCCCTTATTGACTCCACACCATTTGGGGTTTATCAGATGTCATTACCATCACACGCTGTTTTAATTTCCCCTTTCAAAATATAATTGTTTTTGCTTAAGATATACTTTAATGGTATTAAATATTTGAAATATCACGATTAGCAAGAGTGGACATATATTAACCTCTTCCTTTATAAAAGAAAACGGTACCCTAATCGTAAAATATGTCAGAGAAACCAGTAATGACTAAACAGCTGCTTTTGTCATTGTTCTTTTCTTCAGTGGATTAATAAGAGGCAGAAAGTTTTTCCCCTTCTTAAATCTCACTACTATTGCTCTGTACTTATTTGTAAATAGGAACATGCCAGGACACCCCCTCATTCCTCCTACATGATCTTTTCAGAAAGTGCCTTAGAAAGTTTCAGTCCAAAGGTAAACAGCATCTGCTCTCTATACAAAACATATATTTAAAAATAATCAAAATGAACACAAAAATAGTTTGATGCATTACCATTGTAACGTTGACCACTAGATGGCAGTCTGATCTCTCTCTCT
>NW_017306351.1:2471812-2529688 GCF_000935625.1 Nanorana parkeri | reverse complement strand
ATATATTATTTTTTTAACTATACAAAATCTTTTGATACAGCGGGTAGTCATGGCACTTGTTTTTCCCTTTATGACTGTCTCAACTGAAACTACATATAGGCATATATAAACAGAGCATAAATGGAGGGAGCAAGTAACTCCTCTGAGTCATTTAGCTGTGTGTAATTTCAGCTTCACCTACGTATCTGTGTAAACAGACAAAACAGTTTATGTACAGGTATATGTAGAGTGACATTTTTTTTTCCTTTTGGGTAGAAACGGAAGATATAACCCAAAAATCTGATTAAATGTTTCTTTACAGATTTGGCCAATACGATCAAATCTATTATCGTAGAGACAAATACTGTCATGAATCGATTTAGATCAAACCTGATTGATTCCATCAAACATATTATGAATGGTCTAGGTGGAAAATTCGATCAGGTGAAAGTAGGCAAAATTCTATTTATTTAAATGATTGTCACATAGGATTGGAACAGGTGGCTTGGAGCTTAAACTGTTTCCTTATCTTATTTTTGATTGATTTAGATTAGACTGATCGCATCTTATGATTTGATTTCTGTGTTGGTGGTTGATCAATCATCTAA
This sequence comes from Nanorana parkeri, assembly GCF_000935625.1. Taxonomy (NCBI): domain Eukaryota; kingdom Metazoa; phylum Chordata; class Amphibia; order Anura; family Dicroglossidae; genus Nanorana; species Nanorana parkeri. The sequence goes on along the minus strand of NW_017306351.1, from coordinate 2,529,101 downwards.
TTGTAATTTTATCCCAGTTACGATTGTATATATTCTTTTGTAGAGATCTCCCACTGCCTGTTGTGTCTCGAGACAGAAAGTGAAGGAAAATCTTCCCAAAGGGACACAGGCTGCTAAAAGAAAAAAAATCTGGCAGGGGTTTACCCTTTCTTACACTATCCAAAATTAAAAAAAGTTTTGGTTTTAGATATACTTTAAGGTTTGACTAGTAAATGTATGTATAAGAGCCTAGAAATGAAAATGAAGAAATTAAATATTCATATGCAATGTTTTAATATTTACAGATTTCACATTTTAGTCCTGAAAATAATAAAGAAAAGATATACAAAAACACTTTAACTTTAAATATGCATGTGCTTTTATTGCAAAACCATCCTAAGTACAGTGATAAACCTGGCTGCATAGAATAAGGAGGGAAGCAGTACATTTTTTAAAGCTCATTGCCACTTACACACATCTTCTGTGCTGTTACAGTTGTATGAAAATATGACCCTATGCATAGCCACGGTTGATATTTATATTAATTGAGAATTTATATGGGTAATTTTCTTTAAGCCATTGTTTTTTTGGCATCAGTATAGCTGATTAATATACTGCCAACTTGTGGTTGTTTTGGTTATTGCACCCCATTTTCTGTGTTTCCATTCATTTATGATGTATTTCCCCCTTCTGGTCCAGAATTAGTTCTTTCTGGCATCAAAATGGCTGACTGTGACATGGCCACATGTTAATCTGCTTGCATTGCGGGGGAAACATTACCATCTTAGACCTGCAAATACCATATGTTCAATCATCTGCTGCTTCCTGTTGTCTGCTGTAACCTGCTGCATTTAATAAAGAACTTTGTGGATGAAAATTTGGTGAGTTCAGCTATCTGATAAGGATTGTCCGCGGTGATTATATCTGCTTATACAGGCCAGGCATAGAGGTCTCAGCGAGGCCTAAATCGCTAATACAACAATCAGAGTCAGAATATCTTCTCTTTAAATTACTAGGAAACATTATCATGAATTGTCTCCTTCCTGTAACCCACCTCGCTTCAGTATTAATTATGAATGTGGAAAGCTATTTACCTGTGTTTTAGAAGAAGAAAATACATATTTGGGGCTGTAGGAAGAAAACAAGTATTTTCCAGCACATGTTAACCTGAGAGTAACCCCCTGGAATTCTGGAAGTGTCACCAGGAATCTGCTGTATGCAGCCAATAACTTGCAACCTATCAGACACTGGCAGAGGGGGAAAGGTGTCTGCCCTCATTGTGTTTGGGTCCTGATGTCTCATCAGGTATTTGTGAGCTGCTCCCTTTCCCTAGCTGATGACAACTACTTTTATTTATGTAAAGTTCAAGTTAAAGCGGAACTACACCCTCTTATCCTTTGCAGCCAAGGAAGGTGCCATCTTAGCCTCTATTTGGATTGTGGTTTCCATGCTACTGCACATGTGATCAGTTATGACACAAGCCATTTGGGGGCTTGAAAGTTCAGTTGTGGGACCCTTGATAAAGTCGTTGGCACGAAACACGTCGGTGACAAGCGCGCACGTTGTCTTACCTGGCAAGGATCTGAGTGATACACCTGATGGTGTGATTTTATCGGTGAAAGCCTGAGAGGTGGAAATGTACACATTGGCTGTGATCTGTTTTTATGTACAGTGCTGACTTGCATCAGCTTTCATGTAAGTTTTTTTTATTATTTTGCACAATAAATGTATCCAAGGATTTTATGCTATGTGTAGTGTTTTTTGTTTTTACATATCTGGAAATTAACAAACTCTTGATTGATACAAAAGTTGTGAGATTTCGATGGGAAGATTACACAAGGAAATGAGGTGAATTAACCATAAATCGTTTGGAAAGATTGGGGCTCTAACAGTGTAATCCTGATAGGGATCGAAAAGAGGAGATAATTTAAGGATCATTTTTGTTGACTGGGGGATCTGGTGAGTGGATAAAGGTGGTCATACACCTTACAACCATCACACGACTTTCGTTGTGCGATGGTTGTAATGTGATTAAAAGTTTGTATGACCTGCCCATCTTGGACACGCAGATCGTACTTGCGATCATCGCAAGTCCTCCACGCTGAGGGGAGGGCTTACAGATTATTGCAATGTTGAGCGGGCAGTGTGCGCTTGCGCACCTCGGGCTGTGCGGCTCATCTTGCAATCGCGCTACAAACCCGCCGAAAATCGGACGATTTTCGGCGGGTTTTCTAGCATGCTCGTTATACAAAAATCGCACGACCGTACTGTAAATGTGGTCGCACGCTGCCCATACACCTTACGATTATCGTACGATCGCAGGATCACCCGCGATTATCGCATGAATTCTAGCACTTTATGAACTTTTTGCACTTTATGATATATAATCACTGTTTATATAGATGTGTTGTCTGTGGGTTAATTTTTGGGACACTGAGGTGTTTTATTTGTTGTATTGGAACGGATTAACCCTCCTTTTTTCACAATTTTGGGTATGGTAGTTTTTTGCGATTTTGTGGGCATGCACCATTTTAAAGCTTGACATGTTTGGTGTTTATTTACCTGATTTGACCCCGTCTTTTATATGTTACAAAAAAATTGTGTAATAATAAATGTTTTATAACATAAAGTAGGGAAAACAAGTTTTTTTTCAACATTTTCGGTACTTTTTTCTTTATATAGTAAAAAATAAAAACCCCAGTGATGATTATATACCATCAAAATAAAGCTCTATGTGTCCCCAAAACATGATAGAAAATACATTTCAGTACAGGGTTCTATGACGGAATATTTGTCAAAGCACCACAGCGCTGAATACTGAAAAATGGCCTGGACAGGAAAACACCCCGGTCATCAAGTGGTTAATTGGAAAAATGTGTGAATCCTAGGCAAAGGTTGTGTGAAATGTGTATGAAAATATTTATAAATAAGCCTCTTATAGTGTATGTTAACCTTAAAGTAGTACTAAAGTCTGGGTGTTTTTTGCCTTAAAGGAGAACTATGAGGTGAGTGCTTTTCTCTCACTTCATAGTTCAAGCCGACCTGTGACAATGAGACTGTCACAGGTCGGCTCAGTAGATCGGGAAGTGAGCGAACACATACCGGCGTTCGCTCACTTCTCGATCCTGTCACGGCTTTCTGGACTGGATTCCCCCCTCCCCGTCCGATCCTCCAGCGCTGACTGGCGGAACGGATGGGGCGGGTACAGATGGCTCTGCCTCTAGATAGGCAGAGCCAGCTTCCACTCACGCAGCTCCAGGATCCAGACATAATTGTCGGGATCCGCTTCAGCTGCGGCGTCTCGCGGTATATTGCGGCGTCTCATTATGTATACTGAGCTTAGGGTGACGGGAGGACGCTAGTTTGTGTCCTCCCCTTACCCTAAGGAGAACTATGGGGAAAAGCCCTAACCCCATAGTTCTCCTTTAATGATTTCTCTGCATTAAGGTAAAAATCACCCAGTACCTTTTTGTGTCTCACAATTCCTCATTATATTAGTTTCACCTCTTAAGTTGCATTAGTGAAATAAATTAACTTTTTGCACGATATTCGAATTATTCGAGTTTCACCTGTACGTCGTGCCTGAAGTCACAGGCTGACACACCCTTGTCCAGCCCTGCACTGCTTGAGTGACAGTGGCTCCCAGCAGGAGGCGCATTCAAGACAGCAATAGAGCTTGGGGAGGAAGGGGAGTATAGCAGTCAGGTGACTTCCACTAACAGAAGATAAAAAAAGGTATCTCCAATGTTTTTATTAACAATTATTATTTCCCTTAGGTCTGCTAATAGTCACTCATTACGCATGTAAAGCACAGCCTGTGCAGAGAGGAGCTATATGTGAGGGGCTGAAAACTACAAGGGGGCAGAGACAAGACCAGTTATCCTGCATAAGGGAAGAGAGCAGCAGTGACCGATCTTTATTACAAGAAACTCCTGCACAGAGGCAAAGCGGGAAGCAGTGCCAATGTGGTAAGTTCTACATATCAGAAACTCTAGTAATTTATCACTTAACTAGACCCGAAGTTGCTGTAGTTCAGAAGGGTTTGAAGAAGAACTCCAGGCAGAAATATTATTAACCCTTGCAGTGCACTGCAAGGGTAAAAAAAAAAAAGGTTATACTCACCTGATACTCTGCGCTGGACAACTCTTAATCCAGTCCCTGGAGTGTCTTTCCTCCTCCACTGCAGCGGTCTAGGAATCTAGGAGACATCACGTTCAAACAGTGTATAGGACATGAGGATGGCAAGGGACAAACGCTGCAGTGGAGGAAGAGAGAGGCTGGAGCAGGCAAAAACGAGCAGTTAACCCTTACAGTGCCGGGATAGCCCCACTGCAAGAGTTAATAACATTTCTGCCCAGAGTTCTTTTTGAACTATTTATGTTTTTACTAATTAGCTTTGCCAAATTGTCTGTTGCCTTGGGTGCCTATCCTTGCAGCCGGTCCTCATTTACTCTCTAGCAATAATCTTCTGTTTGCAGTAATAATAATATAATGTGGGCAAAAGGTGCTGCTATTTTGTCTGTATTGAAGTCACAGTGACACTCATTTTATATTACTATATACATATAGTATGTACATATACAGATCTTTGAAAGTTCCTAATGCCATGAGTAGTTATTTCGTGTACCTAATTATTGATGCATAAAATATTACTGGTTAACTTCATGCAAAGTCTATTTGGCAATGTTACATTTTGTCATATTTATAGCATCACTAGTCCACCAGAAGGCTCACAGTGTTTGCGATTGTGGACAGATTTAATCTTGATAGATTTGACTGCAGTGTTTCTGCAATTTGACATGTGTCTGGGGAACACAAATCACAAAACAAATACCTCTGGATTCCGAAACAGGTATTCTAATAAAACCTTCAAGCAATTAAAGTGACGGCTAACAAATGTAAAGTGCTGGCATCTAGAGCTTTTCCAAGGCAAGTGTCACATTGCAAATCACGGAACAAATACCTCTGGATTCCAAAACAGGTATTCTAATAAAAGCTGAAAACAATTAAAGTGACTGCTAACAAATGTAAATTGCAATCATCTAGAGCTATTTCAAGACACAATGGCCCAGATTTGCACATAGCTTTGGGCGCTGCAGGACGCATTTTTTAAACTCACAGAGTTACTTTAATCTTTTATATAAAACATGCTTTAGAGCTGAATAAATCATTGGTAAGATTGGCATAATTTGAAAGGGAGTTTGTAAGCTAACTGCACCCTGCTAATTAATCTAATGTAGTGTTAAAAAAAAAAACTTGTGAATTGTGAATAGCAATTGAAATACTAATGTCGATGTGCCATTACTTCTTCTGGAAAACCTCAAATAAAAAAATCTAAAACCCTGCCTTATACCATCAGCCAACTAAACTTGGTCTGGTTTATTAAAAATGACTGCATTGCCCATACATTAAACCTGATAGTTTCCACTATACAAAAGAGTGCCAGATCTCAGCAATGTTAACATTTGGGCTCAATGCTCTTAGCACAGAGGGATATAGACAATAATTCTCCAACACTGAATTGTGGAGACTTCTGTGTCAGGATCCTTTGTGCTAAAAATTATATAACGCAGAAATCCTGCACTGGAATCTACTTCTCTTTAAGTAGTACATGTGAGTAGTTACCTTATGGATCATCCAAATATTTTATTGTTGTAACTGCACTATGTGACAATTTAAATGTCATTCTGACCCAAATGCTTCCCCCTCTCTCATGGGTTACATAGTTACATAGGGGTCTATTCACGAAGCTGCCTTTTTTTTCATTTTTTTTTACGGCAGCAGAGCCGCCGGACAATAGAAAACTATTGGGCGGAGCTAGCTGTCACTGCTAGCTCCGCATAATCGTTTTCTATTTACTTTTTTAAAACATTTTACATTATTTTTCTGTTCTGCTCGGTCCCTTTGAGGGGCCGAGCAGAACAGCCGAGCCGAATGCCGATCAGCGGCATTCGGCTATTCACTCACTGCTGTTCGGCATCTATAAGAATAGGCATTTATGTTTCAGCAGGTGTGTGCGTGTGTTTTAGTCCATGTGCGATTTTGCTTCTAGGCGTACCTGTACCCCTGTATGTTATGGTCTACGAGGAATGCGTTCAAGAGTTTCTTGAATGATTCCACACTCTTAGCTGCAATCACTACCTGCGGCAGCGAGTTCCAGACCTTAACCGCTCTAACTGTGAAGAACCCCTTGCGCCCTGTGTGAAAACAAAAAATGTCCACCAATTTTTGGTTGTGCCCTCTGGTCTGGTTTGTTAATAATGTTGCTGCCGCCCTTGAATAGTTTATAGAGGAGAATCATGTCCTAGGAATGTGCAGGAAAAATGACACAAACTGCAACAAACTGGTTTGGCCTTGGACAAGTTACTGATTGTAGGCTGGTCTATGCAGGAGGAAAATCTGGTTGCTATGAATGACAAATACCTTTCATATATGAGGCCTGTAACAGACGATGCAGTGGGACTTAATATACATATTTCTTCACTCAGTTTGACTGCAAATCCCGCTTCATACTCTCCAGATACCCTGAAAGGGTAGCACTAAAATGATTCAGTATTTTTAGTAAAAGGAGTGTGTTGGAAAAAGGTGCCACTTTTCAATGTGACTGAGTACACTTCAGCCCGCCACCTGCCTAGGTCCTTAGTGTAGCAGTGTGGCCATCTGGCTGCTCCAGAAAACTTGGTTAATGGCAAATCATTGATGGTTTACCCACTTGTGTTTCAGCACTGGTCCAGGAGTGAATTATTCGTAGAGTGCAAAGAATGCTTTTAACCCCTTCATGACTGAGGCCTTTTTTTCATTTTTTGTACCCATGTTATATTCCACATTTTAGGCCTTAAAATTACTTAAAACCCCCCAACATTATATATTTTCTGAATGCCAAGACCCTATAGAATAAAATGGTGGTAGTTGCAAATTTTTATGTTGCGCAATATTAGCGCAACTCCTTATTAAACCCCAATATTTAGTGAAAAATTTAATTAAAATGCCCCAAAACACAACAAAATACCAATTTTTTTAAGTAATATATTTCCTGGAGTCTGTTTAAACAGCCCCGATGCTGGCGACGTACACTACGTCGTCAGTCACGAAGGGGTTAATATTCTAATCTAAACTATTTTCTTAAATATGGTAGGTACCCCAGTCCCCCCAAGACAGCTATAGAAAAATATAGCAGTGAGTGAAATCACTAAGCCGGATGGCAATCTAACAGGGTTATTCACAAAAGGGTGAAGAGTTTGGAGGAGGCAGGAGAAGTGAACAATCTGGGACAAAATAGCTGATTTGGAAAAATCTCATCATTCTCAAAAGTCTGTATATGCACATTTATGTTCTGTGTGCTCATCTTAGGAGAACTTGCTAGGATCTGGTGGCGATGGACACACCTAAGGTTTTAACCACTTCAAGACCAGGTGTTTAGACCCCTTAGGGTCCTTTGACTGACATTTATTCTGTCATGAAGCGCTGTACTGAAATGAATTTTATACCATTTTTTGGGAACAGATAGAGCTTTATTTTGGTGGTATTTATTCACCACTGGGGTTTTTATTTTTTACTATATTTTAGAAAATTTACTGAAAATTTTGAAAAAAAAGTGTTTTTTACATTATGTTAGGGTCACGTCGGGTAAATAGACACCAAACATGTCAAGCTTAAAAATTGCACGCACCCGCGAAATCGCAAAAAACTACAATACCCAAAATTGACCATAGGCGACGCTTTAAAAGCTTTTACTCATCAGTTTAGTGTTATCAGTGATTGATGGCCCTAAAATCATCGCTCTTACTGTAACGTTCGCGTCGATATGTAACATGTGCTGCGTAATGGGCGCAATCATCGTTTTCGCAGGTATGCGCACCTGATGCATGTTTGTATGCGTGTATCTATGGGTGGGGGCTTTTAAAAATGTTTTTGTTTTTTTTAATTCTTTTTTATGTGTGACTTTAATTTTATTTTGGAAACTTTAATTCTTTTCCTATTTGTTTTTTTTTTCCACTTACTTTATTACTATCACATAGGGGGCTAAGAAACCCCTCTATGTCATAGCAAAAGATGTGGCAAGTCCTCTTTATGGAGACATCAGGGGTCTTCAAGACCCCTAATGTCACCTAGGACCCCTCTGAAGAAGCTGATGAAGCAGAGATCTGCTTCATCAGCTTCTCTCCAGCGTCTGAAGCTGGAGAGTGACACAAGAATGCGGAAGTGATGTTATATACATCACTTCCGCATTCTGGCAGCGGAGGGGGGACCAGAGGGAGCTCGTGTACCGAGCTCCCTCTGATCCCGTGACAGAGGCCGTATGCTGGTCCCGGGCTTGCACCGGGCACAGCAGAGCCCGGGACGGTCATGACAACGGGAAGGGGGCGGGGGTGCGTAGGGAGGGGGGGGACACGGGACGGCAGCTCATACAAGCGATCCGCCGGCTCTATAGCTGGCGGATCGCTTGTATGTTAACAGGCATCAGTGCCTGTTTTTTAGATCGCAGGTGTTTCCCGCTCGCGCGCGCCCTGTGGCGCAAGCAGGTGGCCGTGGCTAAGCGTACGTCTAAAGACGCCCACTCAGATCTAGAGACCTCTCGGCCGGCCGTTTTTTTTACAACAGCCGACCCTGAGGTTGTTAAGGGCACTGCCTTGTTCATGTCCTATGCGAACGTTGGATGTAGTTGTAGCAAAGAAATAGCCTGTTTTTATAACGTTTGAGCTATCATTCCAGATGATGAAAATGAATGCAGGGACAAACACGGGGTCCTGGCGTTCCAACTTGAGTGTATGAAGGATGCACAGAACATGAAGGGACGCTGGAACTTGGGGAGCAAGAAGCTGTCTGAAACATAGGGTGCAGCTAAGTCTTGAAGGGCACAGGGGGTTCTGCTTCAGACAAATGTGTTGATGACTGTCTCTCCTCTCTCTCTCTCTCTCTTCTGGCTGTCTCTCCTCAATCTCTCTCCTGCCTGTCTCTCCTCATTCTCTCTCCTGGCTGTCTCTCCTCACTCTCTCTCCTTGTTCTCTCTCCTGGCTGTCTCTCCTCATTCTCTCTCTCCTGGCTGTCTCTCCTCGCTTTTTCTCCTTGATCTCTCCCCTCGCTGTATTTCCTCACTCTTTCCCCTGGCTGTCTGTCCTTGCTCTCTCCCCTGGCTGTCTCTCCTACTTTTTATGTGCACATCCTAATGGAATAGGCTGTGCACGCCTATGCAATCAGTAGGGTAGTATAGCTCTTTTTGCCCAAAGTAGGGCAGCAAGAAGACCTAGCACCAGCCACTTCCAGGGCTGATGCTTAAATACAACTTGGATTAGAGGACATGCCCAAGATACTTTAAGAGAGCTATGGAATTCCTGGCAGGGATTCTGCAAGCACCATTAGAAATATTGACTTACATTCTGCAGTTGTAGCTGTAGGAGCCTGATTTCCCGGGTGAAAACAAGTGCATGTCTCTCTCTCTCTCTCTCTCTCTCTCTCTCTCTCTCTAATGGTATTGGCATGACAGAAGCACATCCAGAAACATTCTAAGCAGGTTTGCCATGCACTTTTATTCTGTCAGGCAGCAGACAAACACAGTTTAAATGCAGGAGGGTTTTGTAGAGCGAGTCTATAACATAAAACAAACTAAATATTTCTTTGTCTGTGCATGTAGGGAGTTCCTTACTGCAAGCAGAGAGTGCTTATACCTTTTTAGTGTTCTGTTAGTATTCAACCTTTTCAGCCAGCAGCAGGCTCCCACAGCAGAGAGAGAGAGAGAGAGCAATAAATAAATCACTGAGCATCACTCAGTTGTATAAAGTTCTACGTACAACTGAGACTAATAATGAGGTCTGGCTGCCAAACCAGATGTGGACTAAGGAATGGAGGCTTTATCCCACCCAAAGCTTTACAAAGTCTCCAGGATACAGAATAAAATAATAACATTCTGAGAAAACACAAAGTTTGTTTGCATCAGTCATAAACCCTGGAGCCCCTTACCATGTGTATGTGAGAAACCCAGGACACACATACAGTACACAACGTCCACAATCCTGGCAGATTGTGTCTCACAATACATATTTAGGAAGAAAAGATGGACTTTTATGCCTGTAGCAAATAATAAGACCGTTAAAGTTACACATGTTGAGAACAGAAAGCATTTGAATTGTTGCTAAGAGCATGATCAGTGTCTTTTCACTGCTCCATTTTTTTAATATAAATTAGCCCCTCTGGGGGTGTGTGAGACAAGGTTACTGGGTTGCTTTCTTAGTAATGATGAGTCCAGATTGCATTACACAATTAGCACAGAAAAAAACATACATATCTGTGATTTCATTCAGACCTTGTTATTGTAAATGGGAGATGAGTGAGCGGTTAACATATATATCCTCAAAGCACTTTATTGTTGTAATTGCATTGTATAGCGTGTTAGACGTCATCCTGACCTCACTCCTTCCTCTCTCTTGGGCTGTCTACTGTGTGCGTAAAAATGACACTGATGAATGTGCCACATAGCTGGTTGGCCTTGGACAAGTTACTGATTGTAGGCTGGTCTATGCAGAAAAGCTGCCTGAAAAATTGTCTGTTATGGAAAATTTGCAAGCAATATATTAGAAGAGGAACTCCACGATAATTAAAAAGCAGCATATGGTTTTGAAATGAGAATGTGTTGAAATGATTAAATATAAACAGTATCGCTTTTAACCACTTTGTAACTGAACAGCTGTCAATATGCAACATAGAAGCTTTTAAGTTTCTGACACCCTCACAATATATGTTTTCAATCCCCACACCGACTAATAAGAAAAAAGTGCTCAGTCTATGTGTTTTTTTTTGCATATAGATTTTGTGCAAGCTAGGTGCAAAAACGTTTATTATATCTTTTTTTGTTATAGCACTGTCAGAGCACTGACATTTTTCCTCCAATTGCCACATAGTACATTTGTTTTTTCTGTATCCACACCTATACCACAATGATTATGAAGTATGCAGTGCAGGAGGGTGATTGTTGCTTTCAAAAATGTTTTTGTTCTGGCTTTTGATAGAACAGGGAAGGGCTGCAAGATCCAGTAGGTTTACACTGTTGTCTGTGACCCCGTGGGTGAGATTCGCTCTGATTTTCTTCCCTTGTGACCATTGTCTCTAAAACACAAAGCGATGAGAAATCTAATACGAAACAACTGTCTTTGGAACAGGAGATAAGTGCAAATCTCCAAACGTGCACATCTGTTCTGGTGACAACTGTCAAAGTTGGGATTTTCTCTTAGTTTTGAGAGATTTCTGTTCTGTACCCATAATTGCATTTTAAGGGTTTAATTTAGTTGACATGAATTGCAAAATATAGCACAATGTCTATTCAATTTGATAAGTTTGGAAAATGCATGGCAACTCATTTGGTATAAACAAGCCCTTAAAGAAGAAGTCTTATAAGCACTAATTCATGTAGAAATACCTATGTTTGTTTCTCCAAATAAACACTGAATGATTTTGCAGTAAAGCTCTGTCTCCCTGCCAGAAGTCTGGGCGTTCCTATTGTTGAGGTCAAGCAGCATCATCTGCTGTGAGCACCTGTGTTTCAATAAATGTAGATGTTTTCCAGGCAGTCACTCTGAAATGACCCCTCCTTCTGTGTGCGTTTTGTTGCTGGCCTTTGGCAAAAGCCTAGTGCCGGAGGCAAGCACTATTATTCAGAGCTGATAATTTATGTGCTTCCTACAGAGCAATGTGGTTGAACAACAGAGGGTAAGGGGGGCAGCCCCCTCCCTATAGAAGGCAGAGTTCCCAGCAGCATTTTGCCGGTGTGTGTTGGAATAGATATGGAGAGCTGACAGTGTTTGCTGGGAGAGATAGTTGTGTGAAACAGTGCTCTCTAAAGTTCTCTATGGTGCTACGTACAGTGTTGTATTGTGCTACATTACTGTAAATTGTAGTGTGGTGGGCTACATAATACTATGTACCCTCCCATGTTTACGGTGCATAAACCCAACAATACTTTATAGGATCTCCTTTTTGAGTGTGTCAGCAACAACTTCAAAGCTCTTTAGTGGTTTTTTTTTCTTTATTTCATGTTTTATACATATTTTTTGCTTTAAATATAGGGTTATATAGGGTTGTGGTTTAAGGTTGGGGATTAGTGTTTTAGGTTTTATTTATTGGGGGAATGTATATTTTATCTTAATATAATTTATATTGCGAGGTCAGCAGCATGGCAACGCAAAGTGTTTATAGCACATCACCACCTAATGTTGTGGTGCAATTGTGTCATTGCTATTGCCATAGCTGATAATAAAGTTAGGCAATCCATTATTTGTCCCCTATATAATATCAGGTGGGCCTAAAAGAGAGAGGCAGAGTCTTAGCACATTAAGGTAGTAGGTGGTAAGCAGGTTCTGCATCGGCAGGACAAAATAGTGATTAGGCCATACCGTCGAGAGACAGGGAAGATCTGCCTTTTCCTTCTGGCAGTAGGCATGATATAAAGCCATAGCACACAAACATGGTAGCTTAGTGGCTCACAAAGCCTTCCTCATATTCCCCCTCCCAGGCACAGAGCAGTCTATCCCCAACAGTTGCAATTGTGCCCTCTTCTTCCTCCTCCACTACTGCTAATCCTGCCATAGAACTGAAAACTAGGAGTTGCCTGAATTATTTCAGCACACACCTTCAGGAACTTGCTGCAGGAAGATGTGCAAAATGTAAGTTATCAGATGTTGAGGAAGAGAGAGCCAGAAGCATAGAGGGAGCAGCAATAGGAAGTGATGTTCTTGCAGCTGCAGCTTACTGCCCAATGACCAAGTGATGAGGAAGGTTGAGATGATGAGAAGGAAATTGAGGCAGAGGCAGAACAACTATGAGGAAAGATTTCGGCCAGGAAAATAACCAATTTGCAGGGGACAGGACAGAGCAATCATTCTACTCTGCCAGATGGCACTACCTCAAGGATAGAGACCACTGCTAACCCCAGGACTGCTCCACATAGCTCTGCAGTCTGGGCCTTTTCTCACACATCTACTGACAGCACCACTGTCTGCAGCACATCAGCTGTGGTAAATCTAGAAGTCAATTCAGCACCACATGCATGAGGAGATGCATGAATTAGCACCACAAAGCTCAGTGGGAGCAGGACCTCATAAATTCTAGTTGGGATATAAATGCCTGCACTTCCCCTCTGCATACCTCAGTTTCATCTCTTCACCCCCACAAGAAGATTCATAATCCAGCACAATTCAAACTCAAGGAATAAGCCTCTTGAGTTTTCCAAAGGAGAAATTAAGCAATTTGTTTCTTCAGATACACAATTTGACACAAGGAAACACTTTCTGTTTAGTGGCTCAGCAGCACATTTCCAAAGACAATCCGGAACCATGTAAGTCTTGAAATGGTACTCACAGTTGTGATTCACACGGGTTTGTTGCAAGTCACCGAGCACACTGAATCGCTGTCAGTCTCGTCCGCGTCGCAGCCCCAGTATATCACAGTATTGCTGTGTTGCCGCACAGAAGTAACTCAGAAGTAACTCAGGGGTCTATTTACAAAACAGCCGAAGGATCTAGCCGTAGCTTCGGCCGATCCTTCGGCTAGCTTCGGCCCCAGGACCCCTTCGGTTCAGTAGAACCAAAGGGCTGCTGTACGGGCTATTCAAAATAGCCCGTACAGCTCCCGAACTTAGCCGAGCGGCTCAGTCGAGCCGAAGGCATATGCCTCGGCTGGGCTGCGCTGAAAACCGAAGCTTTCGGCCAATGGCCGGCCGACAGCCTGCTTCTCACAGCTGGGCGGAGCCAGCCGTGATCTTACGGCTGGCTCTGGTCACTTGGAGAGATCAGCGTCCCTGGTTACCAGCTAACCAGGGACACTGATCTCCAAACAGCTAACTCTCCCGGGCGCTCCAGGAGTCTCCCGCTCCCGGCCGCCCAGGAGAGAAACACTGCTTTTTCTTTTTTTTTCTTTATTCTGACACGGAGCCGTGTCAGAATAGAAAAAAAATTTTTTGCCCATAGGAATGCATTGCTAGATTCCTATTGGCTATTTCAATTTGCAATAGCCAATAGTAAATTAGCACTGCACCCGCCCTCTGCTGCAGTTCTCCATTACGTCCATCAGCAGAGGGCGGGTGCAATGCTAGTTTTTTTTACTGTATTTTAAGTGTATTTACTGCTAAACTTTATCAGGGTTATTCACAAAAGGGTGAAGATTTTGGAGAAGGCAGGAGAAGTGAACAATCTAGGACAACATAATCGATTTGAAAAAATTCTCTTTTTCAGCTTACTTTTCAGTCCAGCTATGTTGTCCTAGATTGTTCACTCCACACTTTACTTAACAACCCTGTACATATTTACTTTTAGATAGAGTGGGAAGGGGGGTTAGAGTCTTTGTCAAATGACAAAGTAATGTAATGTAACTGCTCTGTGGTCCATTTGGGAGGATTTTTCTTTTTCTCCACCAGCCTTGCCTTCCCAGCTGTCCTCTTGCTCCATTTCCTGACTTCACGTTTCACAACTATGGACCTACAGAGATGGGAGCACATTGATAATATTGTCAGATTTGTGGCCATTTATATTTACAAAAGATCTTTCCATAAACAGTGATGACTTCCTCTACCCAAAACATTGTACGCTCAAAATGTACATGTGACAGTCATATAATATTGAAAATAATTCCAGGTATAGTAAGTTATGCATGGCAAAAAGTCCAAGCACTACAAATCAATCTTTTTGGGGGTATTCGTCTTTTGAGCAAAACCTTAAAAATGCATTCAAGTACCTTACCTATTAACAAAAATGTAACTTATTTGTCTAGCAGTCGGCTGTAGATCCTCAAATCATCTCTGAACTGATGCTGATACCATCCTTCCTTCTTGAGGGTGGCTGCTTTTGTCCCTCATGTGTGTTTGTCATCAGGCCCGGCGCTACCGCAAGGCAAGTCAGACGGTCGCCTGAAGGCGCTGCAGGGTGAGGGAGGAAAAAACAGGGCATTTTGACAAGTACTTGTCAAAATGTGTCTGGGTCGGTATCGGGTGGGGGGGGACGCAAAAATGCCCCTTTTCTACCTTGCCTAGAATTCTAGCACCGGCCCTATTTGTCATGTGTCCCTGTGTGTGTTTTAAAGTAGCCACTCGCTCCTGTGATGGACTACAATGCCACGTTTAGTTTACTAATTTGTATTGAGATTGTAGTCCATCATGGTAGTGAGCTTGGAGTGGTGACTACTTTACAACAAACACAGGGACCATGTGGAGCAAAAGTAGCCCCCCTCCAGAAGGAAGGACAATGTCAGCACAAATTCAGAGATGATTTGAGGATCTACAGCTGAGTGATACACAAATAATATACATTTTTGTTAATAGTTAGGTTACTTGAATGCATTTTTAAGGTTTAACTCCTGTGTTTAGTGTCACTTTAAGCCTCTAACATACTGGTTTTGTGTTTTAGTGCATCACTGTATGTCAGTTGTGAAGAGCTGCAAACAGTTCTGTCATGAAGGACAGCTTTCCACTTAACTCTGTTCAATCACTCCCTGGCAGGCCCCAAATGTTGCTGAATTTCAGGGCCTTAGACTTTAAGGGCCTATGCATAATATGCACTGCGTTAGGATAGGTGCATTAATGCAATGCATTTTCATGCATTAGGGTAGGATATCTATTTAAAAAGTGCTGACAGAACACTTTAATGCACAAAAAAATGCACCTGCAGTGCAGCACATCACAATGCACCCTGTGTTCTTTGTGGTGAGTTATACAAATACATTATAGTGCCATTCTAAATTAATGGCACCACAGTGCACATCATATAGTATACTAAAACAGGTATTTTGCCTTGTGTTACCAAACTGCATCAGACCAACCAAATGCAGAGGGTGTCTTTCAGGATGAGTAATGACCTGAAAACCTAAATCCTGCAAGACTTAAACTCCTTTTTTGTTAACTCGCAAATAATGATTTCAGATAATTAAGAACATCTAGATTAAACAACGTTGAGACAATAAATTCAGCTGTACACCGATTACATTGCTGGCTTGTAAAGACTTTTAGGTGCCCATACACCTGCCGATTATCGTACGATAATCATGGGTGATCCCGCAATCGTGCGATAATCGCAGGTGATCGGCAGGTGTATGGGCAGCGTGCAACTGCTTCTACTGTAAGGTCGCACGACTTTTGTCTTCGGAGCACGCTGGAAAACCTGCTGAAAATCGTACGATTTTCGGCGGGTTGGTGGCGTGCTCGGAAGACGAATGCTGAATGGGCCGATGTGTGCAAGCGCGCACTGCCCGCTCAGCACTGCAATCATCTGAAGCCCTCCCCTCAGTGAGGGGGCTTGCGATGATCGCAAGTACAATCTGCCTGTCCAATCTGCCTGTCCAAGATGGGCAGATTGTACGACCAGTGGCGTCACAAGGGGAGTGCGGGGGGTGCGGACCGCACCCGGGTGACACCATTGGAGGGGTGACACCAAAATGACTCAGTCATTTTGGTGTCACCCCCCTCTGAAAAGTCGGGCGCTCGGTCATGGACCGAATGCCCGGCAGCATCAGGAGAGAGGAGGGGACCCGACAGCATACCTTATCCCGCCGGGTGCCTGTGCCCTCCTCTCTCTGCCTCACCATGATGGCCGCCGGCAGGTATCAAAATACTGCCGCGCGTGCGCGATGACGTCATGACGTGGTGACGTCACGCGCAGTGCCGTCTCGGCGAGGTGACACTCGGTTACCGCTTCGGGTGTCACCCAGCCTCGGGACGCCCCTGCGTACGACATTTTAATCACCTTACAACCATCGCACAACGAAAGTCGTGCGATGGTTGTAAGGTGTATGGGGAGCTTTTATTGAGGCTCCACATGTGCCACTCAGTCCCAGCCAGGGTTTGCCACTCTCTGACTCCCTCTCTGAGATATCTCTATGACTGTTTTGGGTGAAACGCATCAAAGAGGGGTGAACCATGGGCGGGACTGAGTGGCACCTTTGGAACATCAAAAAGGTTTTTATAAACCAATGATGTCATCAGTGTATGGCTGAATTCATTGTATGGATATGGTACTTGGGAGTGGAGACGTGCTCCAGAGGTGGGCACCTAACAATCTCTCTTCTTTGATCTATGCTATGCTGTGACGAAGCATTAAAGAAGAAAAGAAAAAACTGTTCAAGAAAAAAATTATAAATACACAGTTAATAAATAAGTCTGTAAACCCAAGTTTAGTTCTACTTTTCAATTCCACTTGAATGTACATCTGGTATCCCTGTTTAGTTCTCTCATCTGTAGGGCCAATAGTTGTGGTACACAGCAGCGAATTGGAGAGTTTAATAGTGGTTTAATAATTTGGGGCTGAGGGCTTGTTCACACGATGTCCGGACCAGATCTTGTCCGGCTCTGGAGCAGATCTGCAGACGCCGTGCTATGCGTTTTTAATGCGTTTTTGACGCGTTCCAGTTAAACAAAGAAAAACTAAAAAAATATATATTTTTTTGGGTGGGAGTGGGGCTGTCAGTATGTTAGCTGCAGTGCAGTGCATTTTTGACGCGTTTTCGCTGTGTTTTTGACGCGTTTGTGCATTTCTGGACCGGACAAAATGTGACATCCAGCATTTTCTCTGTCCAGACCAGAACGGACTGCGCACGTGAGAACTGTAGCCCATAAAACACATAGGGATACATTGGGATGCATTTTGGGTGCAGACGCGTACGAGTCTGGCCCGGACACAATCCGGACGTCGTGTGAACAGGCCCTGAAGGAAGAAATACACTGGCATCAATGTGAGGAAAAAATGCCACTGCTTTGGTGTCAGTGGTAGGAAAAAATGCCACTTTGTCAGTGTCTGTAGGAAGAAAAAAAAATAAGTGACACTATGTGCTCTATACTGACTGATCCACAGCAATTCACAAAACACTTCTCTATGCGTAGAGTGATCAGCAGTGAGTAATGTAAGTGCGTGCTCTGTATTGACAGTGATCATCAGGACAGGGCCGGTGCAAGGATTTTTGCCAACTCATTCGAAGCTGCATTTTGCCGCCCCCCCGGCACGCACGCACGCACACACACACTGCCCACCTGAGTTCCTGCAATCCCCACCAGAGACCCCCCTTGTCTTCACCTCCGCTCCCACTTCAGCCAGCTCCCGATCCCGATTCGAGTCCAATGTGTCTGGTCTGGGGTGGGTCACCATGAGAGGGTGAACCGAAAACGCCTCCTCGCTCGGTTCCAACTTCCACTCCAAATCTGTGCAGCAGCAGACTGTGCTCCGGGCGGCTCCCGAGTCCCTCAACAGGTCGCCGTCGCCTCCAGGATGACGCCACTGTGTTGCTCCGCCTCCTGCAGCCCTCGCTCCTTCACATGCGGCTGAGCGACCAGGGGAAACAGGGGCGTGGCCACTTACGTCACTCACTGACGTAGGCAGCCCACACTGGTCTCGATCGGACGGCCGGAGCCGGACCTATGCCGGACGGCCGATTGTCACTGTCAATTTTCCGCCCTGTTCCCTGGCGCCGTAAGGCAAGTGCCCGTGTTGCCTTGCGCTAGCACCGGCCCTGCATCAGGAACAAACTGCCTCCTCTAATTTGACAGTGATCAGCCGTGGATGTTGTCAGGATGCAGCAAGCATGAAGTGACACACTGAGGGGAATTTATCAAAATTGGAGCAGACAAAATCTGCAGTAGTTGTCCATGGCAACCAATAAGCCTCTCCCTTTCATTTTTAAATCTTAACTGAAGAGAGAACCTGATTGGTTGCCATGCCCATCTACGCCAGATTTTGTCTTCTCCAGTTGATCCAGTTTTAAAAATTCCCCCCACTGTCTCTCCCATATTGACAGTGATCAGCAGTGAGTTGTGACACATTGGGGGGGAATTGATCAAAACTGGAGCAGACAAAATCTAAAGCAGCTGTGCATGGCAACCAATCAGCACCTTTCTTTCATTTTCAAATCGTAACTGAACAAACTGAAGAGAGAAGCTGATTGGTTGCCCTGGGCAACTGCTCCAGATTCTGTCTGATCTAGTTTTGATAAATTCCCCCCAATATCTTCTCTGTTCACACTATCTTCTCTCTACACTGACAGTGATCAGCAGCAAGCAGTGACACATTGTCTCCTCAATACTAAGAGCGGTCTGCAATGAGCAGTAATGACAGTGATCAATGGTGGATGGTGACAGTCATCAGCAATGAGCAATACTGCCAATGATCAGTAGTGGATTGTGACAGTCATGAGCATAAGCAGTACTGACAGTGATCAGTGGCGGATAGTGACAGTGATCAGCAGCAAGCAATACTGACAGTGATCAGTAGTAGTGTCAAATGTCACACAACAGCAAGTCATTTTGCAATTGTCATTGAGTCTTAGGCCCCATTCACACTGAGCGACATGAAAATCGCCCGATTTTCCACGTGATTTTATGAGCGATATTAAGTGACTTGTCGCACGACAGCGCGCAACTTTTTCCTATTGGGCTGTATGCAATCAGGAGCAAAATCGCTTGAAAAAAGGGTCATGTAGGAGCGACAAGCTACAGCGACGAGCTACAAGCGATATTGAGCGACGAGATGTGAACAGCTCTATTGAAATGGATTGGAGAAGCTACATAGAGCGATATCGTGTGGAAATATGAGCGATATCGCTGCAAAAATCGTGCGAAAATCGCCCAGTGTGAATGGGGCCTAAGGCCCCGTTCACATGTAGCGAATTATCGCGCGATTTCCGCTGCGATATCGCCCATTTTTGCCGCGCGATATCGCGAGAAGTTGCCGGCCAATGCAATTCAATGGAGCTGTCTTAACTCCATGTCGCAAGTCGCTTCTACCGGACCCTTTTTTCGGCGGATTTTGCTTATTTTCTATGCAGCCCGACAGAGAAGGTCGCCCTACCGTCGCTGGATCGGCGCTGGAACGTCGCCCCGAAAATCGCGCTATCCCGGCCGCTGCAAAAGGTATGTCGCTACGTGTGAATGGGGTCTTAGAGTAACACACACAGACATCTCAACTCTCCCGGACATTCTGGGAGTCCCTGAATCCCAAGAGAGAAACATTTTATCCCGGAAAGGTTTACTCTGCAGAGTAAATCTTTCCGGGATCCCCTACTATCGGGGGTTTTCTTTTGTATTTGGATGGCAACCGACGGCCACCGCCAGAATAAGAAAATAAAACCAACACATAACCGATGAATGACTAGCTAGGCTGCTATTGGCCATTTCAAATGGCAATAGCAGGCTGGCTATTGCACCGACCCACTGCTGCTATCAGCAAAGGTGGACCTGAGGTTCTCCTTCAGGTCCTCACTGCTGATTGACAGCAGCAGTGGGTGGGTGCAATAGCCAGCCTGCTATTGGCTATTGCAATTTGAAATGACCAATAGCAGCCCAGCTATTCATTCCCATGCTATGTTTTATTCTGAAGGCAGCTGCTGTCAGTGTACAAAACAAAATAGCAGATAGCGGGAGAAGCATTCGCTCCTCTGCTATCTGCCATCATTTTGGGGAGGTACCCTCTCTGCATCCCCCCCCCAGAAATGGAGAGTTATGGCAGGTTGTGATCCCTGCAATCAGCAGCATTCACTGTCCAGGCAATGAGTCTCAGCTGCCAGGTCCACTTCTGCTCCGTGCCTCAGGTTTAGGGCCCGGTTCACTCAATAAAGTCCGCGTTCCAGTGCGTTCGGACTCTGGAACGCCAGCCGGCCGGCTCCCTGCTTTTAGGGGCGGGAGGGGGTGTGACGATGCATTGAAGTCAATGGCAACGCAGCCACACCCCCCACCCACAGTGCGATCGCCCGCACCCAGAACGCAGGCACATTAGTGCTTGAGTTCTGGTCCAGTGCGTTCTGCAAAAATAGTGCAATAGTGAACCGGCCCTTAGAACAGAGCTAATGTGCACAGCGTCCCCCACCTTTCTCCTCCCCTCCGGGCAGTCAGTGTGACAGTTGTGTGCATAACATAAGTGATTTCACACATCAACATCACATGACTTTGGCCACATTGGAACCGGAGATTCTAACTGTCAAACTGGTGAGCTAGTAATGGGACAAAAAGCCGACATTGCTGGAAGAGACCTGGCAAGTTCCCAGGTATGCCCATTATCAAGCAGCAAAAAAGGCACACAACTTTTTAATTGGGGACACTTTGGACCTCTGGTCACCCTAATCTTAAAACATTGTTATGTTTTCAGATTAATCTTGAACATCAAAACATGCGATTTCAAAAAATCCTAATTGCTGCCTTTGGCCTGTTTTCAATTCCTAAACTCATAATTTAACTCTTGGATTCAGGAGGATGCCCGATTTGTGTAGGTTAATGAAACTGCCTGCTAACAAGCCCTCACATATGACCTGTGAGTAGTGGTAGCAAAGCAGGCCTTACTTTCCTAGGCCCACTGTTGCCGTGGAAACCCCACTCTCTTCTCCCTTGTGACTTTGTGAGCAAGACCATTCTGTCCGCATCTGTCAACTTCTGCAATCCCTTCTCTACCAATTACACCCTGCTCTCTCTTAGACCTGGCTCACTACTGTATCTGTTCACTGCCAAGGGGTGAGGGAACAGAGGCAGGCCGATATGGAGGAAGAAGAAACAAGATAAAAAGTCTTCTTCTAAGTAAAAGACCTGCGTTTGTGTAGTGGCGGCAGAGAGACCACGAGAGTTTTACATTCACAGTGTAAATTAATGAACAGTTTGTGGTTCATCTCCGCTTGGCTGTCACTCTAGGCTGCATGAATCTGATTAAGCTATGTTGAATTCTCAGCCTGCTCTATGTCATGCTGTCACATTGCCACAGTGTCACTTGTTAGCTTACACATCAGAACATGTTCTAGAAAGCATCTGAGAGCAACCATTGCCAGAAAGCAAAATGGAATACACACTTGATACTTTGCCTCTCCCCACTCTCTGCCCATTCAGCTTGCTGTCTTGTATTCCTCAGTGATAGTACTGAACAGCAGGTGCGACAATACTCTATTTTGAATTTCTCCCTGCTGTAATGTAGTATCTGCTTCCATTTACAATGGCAGACTGTTGCAGAAAAAATAATTTAATTAGGGCATAAAAGGTATAATATTCATAATATTCAACATCTTTTCAACATTAAATAATATCTTATCTCTTAGTACATGAGTCTCATTCAGAACACAGTTTAAAGTGACATTAAAGACTAGCTAGCAGTAGATATATGCTAGAATATTTAATAACAATAAAAAAGTTACCAAATAGGTAAACACTTACCTGTGTCTGCTGCTTGCTCACGGCTGGAGAATTCAGCTCCTCGAGCGGCTCTGCAGGAGAATGTGTGTGGGCGCATGTGCAGTGGAGATCACCTGCAGGGAAAGGAGGAGAGCTACATGCACACATCCGTGACATGCACGCCGGACAGATTCCGTGGGACAAGAAGAAACAGCATTCTTCGCTGGATCAGAGACCGGCACCAGTGCTGGAGGGATTGCTGAAAATGACTGGAAGGAAGAAGATGTTTGGATCAAGAGGCATCAGTAAGGGCCAGTTCGCACATCAAAGAAAGCGTTCCAGAGCATCCGGCCTCTGAAATGCACTAAATTGCAAAACGGCCGGCTCCCTGCGTTCAGAGATGGGAGGGGGCATTGAGGTCAAGGTCATTCTGCTCGGTCCCTCAGAGGGACCGAGCAGAACAGAAAAATAGTTAAAAAAAGTAAATATAAAACGATTGTGCGGAGCTAGCAGTGACAGCTAGCTCCACCCAATAGTTTCCTATAGCCCGTACAGCACCCCTTCGGTTCTACTGAACCGAAGGGGTCCTGGGGCCGAAGCTAGCCGAAGGATCGGCCGAAGCTACGGCTAGATCCTTCGGCAGCTTTGTGAATAGACCCCTTAGTCGAATTGGAAAATAGGATATTTAAATTAGTGTACTTGAGGTTGTATAATGCTGTTAATTAAATTACCTGTTTCTTCAACTGAGGTTTGTAATTGTCAGTAAAGTATGATTTGAGGTTAAGGGGCGTATTAATATAATGTGAGGGCAAACACCTCTGCAAAGTTCTGATTTTAGATTTGCAGAGCATTATAGCCACTAGATGGAGCCGAGGAGCATAACGTAGCATTCTTATGCTCCTGTTCCTATGCTCCTCAACTCCATCTAGTAGCCATAATGCACTGCAAATCTAAAACTCAGACATTCAAACATTTTATAAATACACCCCTATGTGTATAGTTTACAGAAGAACTTTGGGCAAAGAAAAAAAGGAACCTTGTAGGGGGGCTATCTTAGTCTCAAACTTTGATAGATCACATGCCTACCTGTAATCATATCAGAGAAATAGATTATAATAGGGAACATTACAGTGTAATATTCCCCATTATAATCCACTCGTCTAATTACAAGAAAAAGCATGAGGGGAGGTGAGTCACAGGACCGGCCCCCTCACTGTGAAGCCCGTCGGCAGTGTGGGGCCCCGGTGTTCGAACACCGGCACCGTGCACTGCCATATATATTGCAGGACCGGACCGCGCTGAGGCTGTGGGGGTGCCCAGGACCGGACCCCACTGGGCCCCCCCACAGCCTCAGGCCCAGGTGCCCCGGCACCGCCTGCACCGGCGGTAGTCCTGTCCCTGCTATCCCCACACTGCAAGAGTTACGTGGCCATTTGGTTTAGGGGTTTCAAATAAAACTGTTTTAGTTACCTGATCCAAGCTCCTGTGGTGGTCAGTGCTCACCTCTCTCCCTGTTGGAATGTCCCTCTGCATCCTAATGTCTAATGCAGGTTAATGGTCCTGCATAAGACATGATGATGTCAGCTGTCCTTTGACCACCAGGGCAAAGAGGAAAATAGGCTTTAGGGACCAGTATAGCAGCTTGCACAGAGTCGGCAGAACTGAGAATCAAGTAGATAAAGACAGCTTTAATGGTGTCCGCTTGACAAAATGAGCACTTAACCCTTGCACTGCAGGGCTAGCCCCACTGGAAGGGTAAGTTTTATGTCTTCTCTTAGACAAGGACAAGCAGAATAATATGTGTCCCTAATTTTGTGATAGACCCTCAGGCTGGCTGCACACTTTCAATTTGTGTCAATGCACGGTAAAAAAAAACAACAATCTGTGGTACATTGTTTTAAAAAAATGATTTACTGTATGCCGAATTTTTTACTGTCTCTATGTATATATCTAGTTCAGGTAAGTAGGGAAACTGCACTTAGTACTATGGTAGTTAGTGCTATTGAAACAGTGCTGACCCAAACAACCCAGAATAGAGAAAAAGTGTGCTGCAGCACTCAAAATATTTATTGTAGCAAAGTCATGGTAACAGTGTTTCATAACAAGCTACAGTTTCAGGCAAAGAACACATCTAATAACAATATTTGCAATAGAGTGATATTAACAAGCAGGAACCTGAAATCACATAAATAGCTAATGTACATGAAAAATCTGCTCAATGGAAGAGGCGTATTCAGTAGAAAGACAAAACAACAAGAACGTACTCATATAGCTGAGAGATATAGAAATGAATGAATGTTGTCAGTATATACCAATTCAAACGGTAAATATCCCTCCTACGGGGAAACCTAAAAGAAACAGAGAGAGAGACAACCAAAATAAAACAACATAATTCAAAGAAATAAATGCAGATCAAGTTCTGAATTCATACCCCGGGGATGGAGTGTATCCAAGCGGTGTATTCAATGCACTTCACATTTTTTGAGAAGCAACTCACCCCTCCTGTCTTTAGGGATATGGTCTATAATCATGAATTTTAATTGAGACACAGAATGGAAAAATTCGTAAAAATGCCTAGCAACTGTTAATTGGATCAATTTATCTCTGACAGAATATTTGTGCCGTGCAATTCTATCATTAACTTTTTGGCTAGTTTATCCCACATAGTACAGTGCAGATGTTTAAGAATGTATACACTACAAAACTAGTTTGACATGTGTAATGCCCCTGACTTCTTTCTTTGTGTGGTGTTGTATTTAGATGTATTCATCCCTACTAAGCAAGCAAATGACACAGGCTACCAATGCATGACTATAATAAGAAACAGTAAAGATTTAGCAGATAAGATAAGCTATAAGATACTTTATTTGTCATTGTATACAAGACACAGCGAAATACAGTTGGGAGATAGGTAGCTACCCCACTTTGACCAGGTAAGGAGATTGGCAAACAGTCTCACATTTTCCACACCAGCTCACTTCAGAAGGAGAATTCATAAGTATTCCTTATTAAAAGGCTCTGCTGCCAAACCTTGGAATAGTGAAGTTAATGGGAATCCAAATATAGTGTATTGTTTTCCAGGTTGCACGTTTCAGCATATTGTTGGTCAAAAAGACAGATTATGGGAAGGGGCAGGGATGACCAAGCAGTAACGGAACATTTGGCACCATAACATTGTTAGCGAACTATGGAAAGCCCATATACGTTATTTAGGGGAATTAGGGGGGACACCTAAATCTAGGACTGTTAATATTTTTAGAATTGTAAAACATGTGCTGCATCAGAGACAAAGCAGGAGCTTTGGGAATTAAATAATTAGCTGAGGATTTGGTATAGGAAGGTGGGGATAAGCTAAACATAAGTTTTTATTTTCCTGAAGTGTCAATGGGAAGGTGACATTAAGGTAGTTTTGGTGGTCTTTACAGGGAGCAATGAACCTTAAATGGCTCCTGAGGCTCCAGTATATCCTAGACCTGTACTGTACCAAAAACTGTCCCTGATTAATTGAGGTAATTTTCACAAAAAGGAAAACAAGCAAAAAGTAGGGCAAAAAAGGAAAAACTGCAAACCTAAAGGGTACTAAATAAAATCAACTAAACAACCCTAGAGAAAAGAAGAGTAGATTGTCACAGAGGTAAAAAATTTAATGGATGGCAAAATTGGAAGTCGAACTCTATACTTGAACGATATATAAATATATCTTGCTGCACTCCTTACCGGATTCAGTAGGTAACATAGAAGTCAATGCGCCGTCGCCTGTTGTGTCCCACACCGGAACGCAATGGCGATTCCTTACACTACCCCTTCGTAGCATCCTATCAAACGTTCTCCCGCCATTAGAAAGTAAAAAGGACTTACAGAATGCAGACATACCTGATAAAGGGTGCACGCTGCTGTCATGGCTGTTTGTTGATGGACACATCAGTCAGTTGCTGCTCCGCATGGTGATGATCTGTTCCGATCCAGACCCTCGCACATTACAGATAAGCAAAATGTCTGAACGCTTTATCCAAAGGGGCTGTCCCAGTACCTTAATTGCCACAGCCTTGGTAAAGGCTATAGAGAAATTATCTGGTCTTCACAATGTACACACTTTGAATGACAGGCTTCTGTTCATTCATACATTCAGTCCGGCCAGTAAAACCATTCTTAGAGCCACCTCTGCCAATCTAAACATACTGCAGTCAGACAAGACTATGGTTCCAATAGTAAAGAACAGACCTCTGCATGTACATAAACAAAGCAGTGCGCTAAGAAATCTCCTGGTACAGACAGACCCTAGGTCCAAATATGCCCCCCAAAAAATTCCTTTTCCAACAACATGGGTTCTATTAGATGCCATCATTGCAACATCTGTAATTCCATTACCTGTGGGGACTTCTTTTCACATCCCTACACAGCCAAAAGGTACAATATTCGTGATTATTATACCTGTGTCACTGAATTTTGTGTTTACCTTCCTAAATGCCCTTGTTCATCAGTTTACGTTGGCAAAACAGTTGGCCCAGGTAAACGTCGCTTCCAGAAGCAAAGGAGTGACATCCGGATAGCGATTGGCAAATATCAAAGAGGTGAAGACCTTGATACTAACAAACCAGTGCCAATACACTTTGCCATGATGAAGCATCAAATACATGAGCTCAAAGGCATGATTATCGAACAGGTACATATGCACCCCAGAGGTGGGGACAGAGCCAAACAACTCTTTCGGAGGGAGGCCTTCTGGATTTACATGCTTGATTGTGTGCAACCCAGGGGTCTAAACTCTAATTTATCATTGACTTGTTTTCCCTATAATAGATAATTGTTATCTTGTTGCACCTAGTAGCCATATCCTATGGGTAATCATTAGGCTTTTATAATGATGCTAGGCTCACCAGTGGGTTGTGTAACACAGCGGCAGCACTGGGACCTAATTTTTTCATTTCATTTACTCCATTACTCACCAATAGGGTACACATTGTTTTTTTTTTATTGGTTCCCATCCTTTCCCCTACCCCTTACCTTGTCATCATCTGGGTCCACCTAATATTTCTCAAACAGCAAAAAGTTTTCCTGGCACACTCACAAGCTAGCATGTAAAAAAACTTGTCTCACACAAAGGTTAAAAACAGAGGTTTGGATACACGTCTTCTGCAGAAAAGTTTTTTTACATGCTAGCTTGTGAGTGTGCCAGGAAAACTTTTTGCTGTTTCACTGTTTAAAGCCCATTCCGTGTGCACCTTGCTGTAAAGCTGGTGACGAATTGATGAGTGCGTTTGTCATGTGTTTTGCTCACCTAATATTTCTACCGCAATACGGTCACCTTAATATGCACCATATTATACTCAATTAGGCACATTGTTATATGTACCACAATAATATTCTCCAGTCATCTGTCCAATTCTGAAATGTACAAATAATGATGAGACTGGACCTAGTACGGTTTTCCTATTGGTATTACATCCATTTTACGGTATTTAATTCCTGCATTAATGTATGTCTATGCCAGTTTTTTTTACATTGCACACAATCTGCTGCTCAGTTTGTACATTGTTTTATTTATTTTATCAATTTCAGTTACTTTTGTGTATGCTGCAATATAGTTTGTACTGTTCCTATGATGGTAATGCTGTAGCTATGGATCATTGGTGGCGCTTTTCGTTTGACTGCTAGAGCCTGTTATTCTTGTTACCTATGGTCCTCTGTTCC
The DNA here is from genome assembly GCF_000935625.1 of Nanorana parkeri. Classification (NCBI taxonomy): domain Eukaryota; kingdom Metazoa; phylum Chordata; class Amphibia; order Anura; family Dicroglossidae; genus Nanorana; species Nanorana parkeri. Next base: position 2,501,326 of record NW_017306351.1, on the reverse strand, counting down.
GTACAGAGCATGTGTGAGTGGACTGAGGCTGGTAGCAACATCAGTCTATTCTGATTCACAGGCAGGAAACACCCTGCATTCCACACGGCACACGTGCTGGTGGACGAGGGCAGAGCTAGCTCACTGCTGAGCATCCTGTTCCTGATGTGTCCAGCAACTAACGGCCGTGACAGCGGCCCATGCCCTTTCTTCTGTATGCCACCATTCTGTAAGTCCTTTTTGAATTTCTAATGGCGGGAGAACGTTTGATAGGATGCTATGAAGGGGTAGGAGGTTCCCTTTCTGTATTCATTTACTTGTATGTCTGTCTGTGTATGTGGGTTGTCTTTTGCAGTGTCATTCTAGCCTGATGAAGGGGACCCTGTGCGGCCCCGAAATCGCTTGTATTTGAATGGCATTGTTCTGTCATTAAATGGACTTTTGATAATTTCACTTTAAATGATCAAACTCTAAACTTTCCCATGGGAATTGTAAAAAAAAAAATAAAATAAAAAATCACATGGGGGACAATTCAGTGGAAGTTGTCACCCTGTTTTGAGAGTGAAGGTATGCTTACCATACTAGGAAACACCAACACACTTAATTAGGTTTTAGGCCTGAGAAAGTTGTATGGTGAGTTTACCTTACCAGATTATAAAGTATGTAGAAATGCTGTAAAGAAGCATCTTTCCCAAAAGAATCTGAATATCAGAAAGTATTCACCATGATTAAGCATGTGATGTCAGAGTTAATCTGGTGTTTACAAGTGGCAGCTGTCACCTATTCAAGTTAATGATCAGGTGACAGCAGCTGCATGTAAACGCCTGCACACCGCATATAATGGTATGTGATATGATTACATGCGGTTAGAAAACACTCTCCCTGAATGCACAATCATTGCGTCCAGGGAGAGTGATTGATTCCTAACCGAATGTAATCATATTACGTATCATTACATGCGGTGTGCAGGCGTTTACATGCAACTGCTGTCACCTGATCATTAACTTAGGTGACAGCTGCCACTTGTAAACGCCAATTGAGGGATTTCTGCTGCAGGAAAACGCAAGTTACCGACGCAGAAATCCCCAATTGCACCTAAAGATAGAGGCGTGAATGTAGCCTAATACACTTCTGCCTAATCCCCCCCCCGTACACGTAAAAAAATTAGTCCTTCACCGTCGGCCGATACTCATGTAACGGTCCTGGGCGGGCCCTGGAGGCTGCCCCGGGCCCCTGATATGAGTATTGGCCATACCCCCCTAACGGCGGCCCTGGTCAGAGAGTATGAAAATTATGTTACCTCCACTAAGACTAACAGAAAGACCTTCAAGCTACAGTATCACACAGACAATAATTAGTAGAAGAGGCTCAAACTTTAACATTTGATTTTGCTCTTGTAGGTCTAATTATTAAAGCTGTCAAGGGTGATTTACAGTGAGATGAGAAGGATAAGGACCCCCTAGAACCTGCAGATATTACCAAATCTGAAAACAAAACTTCCTTTCATATTATGCAAGAGGACTTATTCTGAATTAACAATATTGAGACGTCTTAAGAGCTCAGAAGAGCATCATAGGTAAAACTATATTTTATATTATAATATAAAATATTAATATATGTTTTTATTTGTTTTTTTGTTTTCTGCAGAACTGACAGAAGACCAATAGCACATGAATAATATGATTTTTAGTTACCTTGTGGTGGACGTCCTGGGTTGCTGACCCTTGCTGTGTTCAGTGCTTTCTAAAAAGGAAGTTGATCTTTAGGAAAGTCCTTAAAGTGGAAGTTCACCCTAGAATTACTAATGAACATTAAAAAAATATTATAACACATGCCATGGGAGGGGGTTGAATGATACCATGATTAGCATGGTGTCACTAGTAAAAGGCTGGCAGTTTCCAATGTGCATTGCTGGATAACTAGAGTATGGACAATACTCAAACACAGTGCTATACATGAAAGTACATGTTTGATGGCTTTTTACTGTTTATAGAGTAATTCTAGGATGAACTTCCACTTTAAGAATCCACTGTAAAATAAGTAGAGAAAAACACAGTTCTTTTAAAATTATGCACTACTTTTGGTTTCTTTATTCCAAAAACATAATTCAGCACTCAAACAGTACACTCTATAACTTGTAAAAACGAAATGCTGCATTTAAGCCAGTGCTTACAGTAATTCAGGTAAGTCGATGAAGTAGCCTGGATCATAGAAGTATTAGTATGTGAAAGAGTCAAATCTAAAATGGTGATAGTGGTCAGGGGCACAATATATACAAAAAGCTTGTGTAATGTAGTTGCACTAATTTGTTTATTTCTGATCAGTCTATCTTTTGCTGTTCAGTTTTACATCAACCTTTTTCATAAATATATGTGCCGCGCTTATATTTGCCTATTTTATAAGCGTAGCACATATATTTATGATTTTATGGTAACAAGTGATCACTGAGGTAGTTCTTTAGTGCCTGCAGCTATTTATAAATTGGCACAAGGTAATGTTTACTTAGACATTAACCCTTTTGCTGCCACTGTTGAATGTCATAGGACGGCAGCAAAGGGCCCCTCTAAGCATACTCCCGCCAGCTAAAGCCACCGGAAGTCTGTTCAACTCTGTAAAACCAACTGTTAGCTTTAGAGCAGAAGCGATTTGGGTGGCTGTAAAGCCGCCTGATTGCTTTCAGGGGACGATACATTTGTGCCACCCCCGCGCCAGACCTGAAACCGCCCATTACTTTCCAGGTTCAACTGCCCCTCCTGCTAGCCTTCTGGTTGTTGGCGATTAGAGGTGAGAGAAACTGCGGAACATCAATTTACTAATCTACTCCTCCCTACTACATGAAAACAGAAGCAACAATGATTTAATCACTTCCGGTTTCTGAGTTGTCATTCCCTGGCTAGAGAGGGGTTGATCAAGCGCGGTCTGTGCGTCATCAGCTTTAATGGGCTACAATGGTGACATTAGGGGTTTCTACTCTATCTCTATTTTCTATATGCTATATCTAAATTCTATATTGTATATTCCATATTCTTTCTCTATGTTCTATATTTCTTATTCTATATCCCATATTGTATGTTGTACATTATTTCTCTATATTCCATATTCCCAATCCCATAGTCCAAATTCCATATTCCAAATTTTGTATTCTGAATTCCACATTCCATATTCTGAATTCTGTAATCCAAATTCTGTATTCTGTATTTCATATCCCATTTTCCAAATGCTGTATTCCAAGTTCAGTATTCCAAATTCTGTATTCCGAATTCCATATTCCTTTTTACTGAATTCTGTATTCCGAATTCCGGAACTCAGAACCCGGAGTTTGGAACATGGAATGTGATATTTGGAATATGGCATTTGAAATATGAAATTTTGAATACAAAAATTGGAATTTCATATTCCACATTCCATATTTTGAATTTTGAATACCATATTTTGAATTGGAATTTTGAACCTAGAATGTGCAATAACGAATTCAGCATACAGAATTCAGAACACGGAATGTGGAGTCTGGATTAGGGAATTTGTAATATGGTATTTGGAATTATTTACAAAAAATACACTATCGTGCTTTGGGGGGATTGCAATCTCCACCATATATTCTATTCCTACCCAATGATTATTTAAACCTTCTTATATATTATTTTAGTTTCAAAGAGTCCACAGGCAAACTGCACCAAATTAGTAAAGCCAAAAAAACCCACAAACATCCCCCTGGATGGTGTTATAGTTGCCTGTGGATTTATTGAATAAAGAGGTCTATTAATGTAATGTTACATAAAAGGTATATATCTTCATTGAAAAATTCACAAAAAACCTGTATTCAATTTCAAAACTCTATCCCACAAACAATCCTTTGCTATAAACACCTAAAATCCCCATTCAAAACCTTTTTTGCATTTACTACAAGTATTACATCTACTATATGACATTTTTAAATACAATATGCATCTTTTTGTTACAGTATTACTCCACACCACCTGTGGGTTCCTCAGGTTTTGAATGGGATAGTTGTTTTTGGATTGGGATTGTTTGTGGGATACAGAGTGTTTTGGAATTGTATACAGGTTTTTTTATGTAAGTTTTTCAATAAAGATAGATACCTTTCAAGTAGCCTTACGTTAATAGACCTCTTTGTTTAACATATCTACAGGCAGCTATAACACCATCCAGTGGGATGTTTTTATTGTTGTTTATGGTATTTGGAATAAGGAAATCAGAATACAGAATTCGGAATTTCGAATACGGAATTTTGTATTCTATATTCCATATAATCAAATTCCATGTTCTGAATTCCGTATACCATATTTAGAATTTGGAATTATAAAACTGGAATTCAGAATACGGAATTTGGAACATAGAATTTAGAACAAGGAATGTGGAATTTGGATTATAACATTTGGAATATGGTATTTGGAATACGGAATTCAGAATTTGCAATATGGAATTCAGAAATTGGAATTTCAATATTCAAATTCCATATTTCGTATTCCAAATTCCATGTTCTAAATTCCGAATTCCGTATTTGGAATTATGAAAATGGAATTTTAATTACGGAATTCAGAATAATTTGTAAAAGGAATTTTTCAAAAGTCTTGTCTGTTTATTTACTTTTTATTTAATTATTTAGTAAATGAGTCGGGGGCATCTGTATGCCCCTTTATGAAAGCGGTATCCATATGCAAATAAGCACCCCTACCCACAGACCCCCACAACAACAGGGCCAGGATTGTGGGGAAGAGGCCCTTGTCCTTATCACCATGGGGACACGGTGCTTTTCTGGGGGTCAACCCTGGCAAAACACCCTCCCCATGCCGAAGGCATGTGGCCTGGTATGGTCTAGTCCATTGCCCAGATTAAGGGTCTGGTTGGGAATTTTAGGTGGACTCCACTTTTTTTTGGTGTTGGTGTCCCCCTTAAAATTCCTATCAGACCTAAAGGGTCTGGTATGACTTTTGGGTGGAACCCTATGCTTTTTATTTAAATCAGGGGTCCCCCTAACATTCCTACTAGACCTAAAGGGTACGGTATCAATTGGGGAGGGGAACCATACGCTTTTTTTTTTTTAAATTGATGTTTAACAATAAAGGTTTATTCGGAAAATAAATTCGGATGCATCCGCAATGTTTGTTATCTGAAATTTGGATATGTTCGGATTCATTATTTCTATCATTTGGAAATTCGGATGCATCCGAATGTCCGAATTTCTAAACATTTGTCAGAATTTCAATTCGGAACAAAACTAATTGCACATATCAATATTATATATTCAATATTTCATATTCTGAATTCCATATTTTGTTTTCTGAATTTCGTATTCTGAATTTCGTATTCTGTATTCCGTATTCTGAATTCCGTATTCTGAATTCCGAGTTCTAAATTCCGAGTTCTAAATTCCGTATTCTGAATTTGGAATATGGAATACAGAATTCAGAAAATGGAATTTGGAATTCAGAATATGGAAATCGGAATAGGGAATTTAGAATTCCAAATTCTGTATTCTAAAGTCCCAACTTTGTTTTGTAAGCTGACAGCTCAGTGCTTCTGCTGCACTGTAATCCTAAGCAGCGTTATCATCTCTGCCCAGTTCATTTCAGTGAACTACAAAACAACTCCCAATCAGAAGCAGTCTATAGTAACAACATTGATAAAGTAGAGTGAGTGAGTGCTGTTACCCTACGACAAAAAGTGTGTTACTGGCAGAACCACCAGATAAAATAAAGAAATTAAGCCTGAAAAAAAAACGAATACAGTCACAATATCAAAGGACTGGTCTACAAAATATTACAATATTGCTATTGTGTTTCAATACACTTTAGCAATGCCACAAAAGTTATATCGGCATTCAGGACTTATCCCACACAAAAAGTGGAAGAGGAATCTCTGGTTCTGGCAGGTAGAACATGAAGAGAATCAGAGAAGCAAAAAACTACAGATCTGAAAAAAAATCTCTGGTGTCCCTAGTCCTTTTGGTGTAGTTGGAGTTAGGATTCTGCAAATCAGAATTCTGGGCATCAAGATGTCAGGAGTGGAGATCAAGGATTAAAGAAGCCTGGGCTTAATCTACAAGCTTAAAGAGTTTAAGAACAAAGTTTCCGTGATTTCTGTTTAAATGTATATTCTGTTCTCCAATGACACAATATTCTTGGTCTAGTTTAGTCAAGTATAGAGAAGATCTAAGGTCTAAACAAAAAAAAAACATGTCTACAGTTTCTAAAAGGTAGCACAATTACAATCTTTGAGTAAAACCTATTTCTGATGCTGGATATATGTTATTTTATGCATTAGATGTACTTCTAATCAGTCACTGAGATTCATTTTGTTTGCAATTAAACCTGTGTTATTCAAAACTATAAAAAAAAGTTTTGGACTCAGTTGTACTTTAATGTAATCACATTATTGTCACCCTTCATTTATGTTTTTTATCACAAAAGGATATCTTTGGTTACGTTAGCAAAACCTTTTACCACGCATTCTTGTACACATATTTTTATGTGTAGCTTTTTCTCATAATGACAATGACATGGCCTATAAATGATGGTGTACACTTTTAGATTTCAATGTATTATTCTTTTTTCATGTCATGTTCTGAGTGCAGTGTCTCCAGCTCACAGAAAATTAAAATATCCTAATGAAATCCCTCAACTATAAAAATAACATTTCAGGCTTTTAATATATTAGTGTTTGAAAACCATGTCTTGTCTTCTTGGTCTCAATTTACTTTGAAGTTTATGCTCAAAAATAACAAAAATGTGTTTTGGCAATGCTGATTGCCTGTTACATTAATGCTTAGTAACTTTGGCATCTTGGTAAGTAGCATGCAAATGTATTCAGTTGATTGCACTGTATGGGGAAATACCTCATATGAATGCTTTACTGGGCATATTTTAGAGCAGGGGTTGGCAACCTCGGCCCTCCAGCTGTTGTGGAACTACAAGTCGGTGAGGCATTGCAATATTCTGACTCCCAGAGACAGAGGGATATGGTATTTGTAGTTTCAGCACAGCTGGAGTGCAGAGGTTATCTACCCCATTAGTCGAGCCTAAACTGGGGGGGTATAAGTTTTGGTTTGCAAGCGGTATCTTCTCTATGGTTCACTTGGTGACACCATCTTGGTATGATGTATTTTCTTACAAATGTGAGATAAAACAATGCTTTCTATCCTTTCTCGTGATGTATGAAGTGGTGGTGCACCATTTTGCACAAGCCATGGGGACAAACTACAGAGTGTTATAAATGAATGGGGTTTAGCATGAAGATGGCTCTAACATGTTTATGAGATGTCAGGCGGCATTGCATATGTGCTTAGGAGTGTGTCACTAGCCAGGGGTTGCCATTCTGTAGATGCAAATTGGTGGAGGCATTAATTAAGTTTCATAACATGTCATTTTTGTGTCGGGAGCAGAAGTAGACCTGTGCAGTAAATGTCCAGGTTAAACAATGTTCAGCAATGCCAAAACATTAAAAGAGCCTCCTCCTCAAAAAAAAAAAACAATTAAAGGAGAACAAACATTCAATACCACAGCCCACGCTGGAAAGGTGGCAAGATTACCACAAGTGTTAGTAATATGCATGCTGTGGTGAAGACTGCTGCAGAGAGAGAGCCATGAGGACTGTGCTGAGTTGCAGAGCAGGGAGAGACAGTGCTGCCAGACAGGCAGTGGCGTATCCAGGGTATGGCACATGCTGTTATAGATAGGCCATACTGTTGTCCCTTAAATCCAGTTATCACTGCGTTTGTTTCAGAAATTGTTACTGAGTTTACCTTGTTATTTCCATATCACCTAGCCAAGTTTCCCCTGCAAGGCTTTTGTTCTTCCTTACATAAAATTACATTACTGGTGTGTTGGTGAGCATTAGGTCTAGTTAGGGGCGGCAGAAGGGCACATCACCGCTAAAGAAGTCAAAAAGACCCACCTATTCAGAGGATCTATGGGAAAAAGAGTTACACCTGCAGATACTGCATTGTTTACGAAAATCCAAGTAATTTCTTTGGTGACTTGTGTAGGTCAACATGCACCCATATATTTTATTTTTTCAAATTGTTTACCTAATTGCACTTAAATAACAAGGTCCATTCACTTACTAAGGACCTCCATCTTAATTTGCTGCAAAAGATATTAAAAAAAATACCTATGGAGTAAAAAACACATAATATGCTTACCTTACAATATATTCGCATTACTTTCTGCCTGTAGTGTCTTACAGGAAATGCAGAGTAGCCAAAATATTACAAAAAGATTTTACTGCACTGTGTGGTAGTGTCATCTCACAAGATTTGAGATAATTGAAATTCCGGCGAAACTTGTCACAAGTTGGTGACCTGCAGTATGTAAGCTGGGGGAAAGGTAAGTATTAGCGATGCACTGATATGGGTTATTCGGTATCGAGTACTCGTACCGATATTTATCTTTTGGTACTCGCTGATACCGAATACCAATACCAGTACTTCTGGGAGCATGGAGCTGGCTTCCCAGCCAATAAGAAAGCCGCTCAATGCTGTTTCGCCAGCTCAATGCAGATTGGCCAGGAAGCTGGCCTTTACGGCCAATCAGGCAGCTGGGAGGCACCGCCCAGATTCCTGATTGGCTGGGATGCCAGCACCATGCCATTTGGCCAGCTCAATGCTGATTGGCAGGGATGCCAGATGCAATACTAGTTGTTTTTTCTTTTAGCCCATGGAGCGTGCTCAAAAACGAATCCCCTGTGAACAAAAAAAGTGAATTGTGAAATCACAACACACTGAAAAAAGTGCACAAGGGTGCTTGGTCCTTCTCAGAAAAGAAGGGGCCACAATTTCCCAACTCCCGGGGAGCAAGGCTCCTGACAGTGGCTAGGAATACTTTGGTCCACCTACCCAAAGGCCGGCGGACCCCGATCCTTTGGGCACCTGACGAAACAGGTCCCACAAGTACTAGGTTGGGGGGGGGGCTTTCCCGAAGAGAGACCCCCCACAGGTGGGAGAAGACAGAGGGCCCCATAAGGGTCACAAATCTCCTCCCTACATCAGGAATGGGCCCCAAAAGGTACCTGCACCCTTAGCATCTGTGGGTCAATTTCAATTTTAAAAAAAGTGCCAATCGTGTATATAGTGCAATAAATAAATCTAAAGTGCCAGTGCACCACGCTGACAGGCCTTAAGGGCCGGAGTGCAAAAATATTGCCCCGGACTAGCCATAATGCCTGTCCAAGAGGCATTGTGCAGAAAATACATGGAGTGCCGTAACCTTGTGTCAGTGAATCAGTGTTGGGGTCCCACACCCAAAGTGATTCTCTGGCACCCCTGGGACGCTACCCCCAGGGGGCACAGCACCACGGGCCTCTGCCGCCCCCGAACCCTCTGGCCTGACCAAGCAAGCACCCGTTCCACCAGACGGCCGTATACCAAGGCTGTCCCCCCTCTCACAAGAAGCCGCCCGGCACGAACCTTCACTCCAGCGAGTACTAAGTAACCATCCCCCCGAAAGGACGGTTCTTTTCCTCACCGGAAACTGATAAGAACAGATACTGCACCTGATCTTAGCCAAAAGGAAGAAGGTGACTGGTTGCTAAAGGTAAGAAAAAAAACAGCTTTTCTGTCAGACACATTCAAGCATGAGGGCAGCTGTTGCATTATAATGGTATCTGTGCATAATTTATCACAATGAGGGTATACAATAATCTATTAAGATTTATGTATTATTTTTCTAGATACATAAGTTAAATGTCTGCATTCAATATCAACAGAGTAGGTGTAAAATATTTCACATGTCAATAATTCTATTATAACCACTAGTAAGCTTTTTTTTGTCTTCTAGCCCTCTAAGGATACATGTGACACACATGCCGTTAGTGGGATTACGAGTCTCCTTGGCAGGCCCGTCTTTAATATTGATCGGACCCTGGGCAAACATTATGTCTAATCATGGCTTTCTACTATCATGCATTGTAATTCTATCAATCATGTTAGGGGCCTACTAAAAGGAATGACAGAATGGAATGCCCATAGACTTTGACAGGGGAAGAGAATGCCCATAGCCTATAATGAAGCCAAAACAGAATGCCCATAGAGTATAATGGGAAGCATAGTATCAGATATTTTGTAGGCAAATCTGGTTTTCGTTACTCTATGTACCCCCGGTAGGTCGAATTTCCTTCACTTACTGCCCTAATTGGTGGGTTTCAAAGGAACAGAAAAATGAAGCAAAATCTCTCCAATGAGGACACGGAGAGCAGCAAAAACACTACTGGAAGAAGGGTGTAGAAGAGCTAGAACCTCCATGAGGTCCTCTGCCGTGCCTAAACCCCTCCCACTATCCAGCCACCGTTACAGGATCTTCAGGCACAATCTTTTTTTTCCCTTACAGCTAAAAACTTTATTTACACTCGGCAGAACTAGTGAGCGCAGCAGACCCGGAAAGGTTTCAATCCTTTCCGGGATAAAATGTCTCTTGCGGGCGTCCGGGAGCCGCTATCTAATAGCGGGAGACTCCCGGAACGTCCGGTAGACTTGGGATGTCTGTACTATGCTTCCCATTATACTGTATGGGCATTCCGTTTGGCTTCATTATAGTCTATGGGCATTCCGTTTGGCTTCATTATAGTCTATGGGCATTCTCTTCCCCTGTCAAAGTCTATGGGCATTCTCTTCCCCTGTCAAAGTCCATGGGCATTCCATTCTGTCATTCCTTTTAGTAGGCCCCATCATGTTATTCACATATATATGAAGGACAGAACAGAAATGGAGTGAGCTTTTCAGGGAGATATACAAATTGTATATCTCCTTTATATTTCTCCGTTTTTATTTTTCTCACCTGCCTCAGTCCTCGCCTCGTGCCAGTCTGCCTCTTTCCGGATGTCCTAAATGAGGCACCCGTGCGCACAGCCTCACGTCCTCCAGTGAAGCCCATGCCGTGTGACATGTCATGCTATGCGGGCGGGGGAGGAGCTAACTTTAGGATGCGATCGTGCAGATCGCATAGGACAATACGTTATGGCATTGCCGTAAGCGGCCGCTGCCATAACATATTATTCTATGCAATCCGTTCGGCAATTTTCTGCGGGCAGCGGGCTCAAGGGGCAGATGCTCTGGGCCCCACAACCTTGATTGGGCCCGGGGCAAGTGCCCTCTTTGCCCTGCGTTAAAGACGGCCCTGCTCCTTGGAACATGTCACCAACAGCTGGAAGCTAACATACTGTAACAATCAGACTTAGTGAACTTACACACAAGCTTTTCTAATGTACAACTCTGAGGTGATCAACGTTCCCCTCTAACGCAGAAGGCTTATAAAAATAGCATTGTATACAGCTGCATAAAACAATATAGCTCTGCGGCATGTGCCTTTTATGTTTTCTGCAGTAAAACAGTCTTCTGATTAGTTTGTGATTACCGTGTAGAACCTTTAGTACACCTGAATTTATAATGCTGCTTCAAGCTAATGTCAGGTGAGGAATTTTATCTTTTGCATAAAGATGACTACCTGCTCCTCATTTATTCATACAAGCATAAGAGTGTCCGCTGCGCCATAATGCTAAGTTTCTACAAATTTTAAATAGTGCCATCTTCTATGATGTTTGAATTGCACAACCCGACTGAAAATGGTGCAAATCATTTGAGAATTTGGAAGTGTTGTGAGACTCAGTGTATCCCATGAAAGTGATCATTAACTATAGCGTTAAGCAGTGTTCAAGCGATCTGCTCAGTCCCGACGTAGATGACGGGATCCGCCCAGCTGCGTGAGTGACAGCTGGCTCTGCCTATCTAGAGGCAGAGCCAGCTGTACCCGCCCCCTCCCCCGTCTGTTCCGCCAGTCAGAGCTGGCAGATCGGAGCGGGGAGAGGGAATCCAGCCCCTCCCCGTCACGGCAGAGAGCCATGACAGGATCGAGAGGTGAGCGAACCTGGTATGTGTTCGCTCACCTCCCGATCTACTGAGCCGACCTGTGACAGTCTCATTGTCACAGGTCGGCTAGAACTATGAGGTGAGTGGAAATCACTCATCTCATAGTTCTCCTTTAACTGTTTAAAAAATGTATCTTATTTGTGTAACACTCAGCTGTAGATCCTCAAATCATCTCTGAATTCATGCTGACACTGTCCTTCCTTCTGCAGGGTGGCTAGTTTTCTTCTCCATGGTCCCTGTGTGTGTTGTAAAGTAGCCACTGCTCCAAGCTCCCTCCCATGATGGACTACAATCTCACTACAAATGAATAAACTATAGAGAGATTGTAGTCCATCACAGGAGTGAGCTTGGAGCGGTGGCTATTTTACAACACACACAGGGACCATGGGGAACAAAAGTAACCACCCTCCAGAAGGATGGACAGTGTCAGCACCAATTCAGAGATAATTTAAGGCTCTAGATCTAAGTGATACACTAATAAACTACATTTTTGTCAAGTTTAGGTTCAGTCAAGTTTAGGTTCAAGGTTTAGTATCACTTTAAGCCGGCCTTACACTGTGCAGATTTCGGACAGTTCTTGATGAACTAGCCGAAACATGTACAGTGGGTGGCCCTGTTGGCAGCCTTCTGCCTCGCATTCAATCAGAAAATTGAATGAGCCCATTAGAGAACTTTCAGGGCAACAGAGATGGCAGCCAATCAGCTGCCCTCACTGTTTAGGTTTTCTGACAATGGCTCTCGCGCCTCTGTCAGAATCCGATAGTTCAGCAGGAGATTTGTCCATCTACACTGTTTAGCGTGGATGGAGAAATCTGTTATTTTTTTTATTCAGCCCCACAGGTTGAATGAAAAAATTATTACAGTGTATGGCCGGCTTAACACATGCTCCCTGTCTGCCTCTTTTGTTACCCTTACAACAAATAACTGTAGTATTACTGCAGTACATTGAAGTACAACTGCAGTAAAAATAATACATCTGCAGGTTTGCAATACAGGGGGCTATTCTCCAAGCTGCTGAAGGCAGCCGAGCGAATAACTGAGCCGAAGCGAAGGAAGCCGAACCCTGTTCGGCTATTCATTTCAGCTGTGTACAGCTGTTTTCAGCCGTACTTCAGCTCCCTTCACTTCCCTTCGGTTCAGCTAAAAAGCCTCAGTACGTTCGACTGAACCGAAGGGAAGAACCCGCTCACCTATCCCGATCCAACATCCGGATCTGCTGAGGCGAACGTTCAGCATTTCGCTTGCTGCTGTTTACCCCTATTCTTATAGGGGCTGAACAGCAGAAGTACTGAACAGAATGAAGATGACAAAAGAAAAAAAACTGCGTGGGTCTCCTCCAAAAATCATAGCAGACTTTTTAGGTCTTCTTTTTAGGTCTAGTAGGAATTTTAAGGGGGAACCCCAATGCACAAAAATGGCGAAAAAAATGCGGGGTCCCCCCAAAATTCCCAACCAGACCTGTAATCCGGGCACTGGCCTGGCAGGGCAGGAAAGGTAGGGGACGAGCAAGCACTCCCCCTTCCTGCGCCATACCAGGTCACATGCCCTCCGCATTGGGAGTGTGCTTTTTGAGGGGGACAAGGGACTCTTTCCCAGAACCCTGGCATTATTTGCATTGGGATACCCTCTTTCATATTCTAAAAATCCCAGTTGTATTTCAGTGGTATTGTATAACATTTCATCAACCTTGCACTTCAGTAGCATTGTAATTGTATTATGTACTACTAGATCTGTATTGCAGTATTATTTTAAAATGACTTCAGCTGTATTGCAGTAATACCGCAGTTCTATTGCAGTTGTATTTTAGAAATACTTCACCTGTACTGCAGTTGTATTGCAGTTGTATTTTACTCGTATTTTGAATGTACTGCATTAATACTTCAGCTGTGCTGCAGTAATACTGCAGTTGCACTGCAATATTGCAGTATTTTTTGTAAGGGTAGTACACTATGCAGGGTACATTGGAGACTTACATCTGCAGCCTGTCTGCCTCATTGTTCAGTACATTATGCAAGGTGCAATATAGGCTTACATCTGCTCCCTTTCTCCCTCGATACTCAGTATTCAGAGGGTTGGTATGTGTGGAAAGCATGGCCCAAAGAATGCTGGTCAGAATTACTAGAATTGCTTCCGCTGGTGAATTTTCGGGTAACTTATCAGCTGATGGGCCACATCCGCAATGACTATGGCAAGTTTAAACACAAAATTCTTCTAGAAGAGAAGATCCAGCATAATTGGGAAAGCCAGTAAGCCTCCACCAAAGGAAATGTATCCCCCCTACCAACAGGTGTGTGTCGCCAGGAGACCAAATTTTCAGAAAAGGTGTGCCTCAATGGTGCTCCTAGAGTTGGAAGTGTTACTCAGAATGTAGGGGGAAGCCACATGGGAAGCCCTGACAAGACATGAAGGCAAATGTGTTGCAGTGCAGTGAGTGGGAGCATGCTGATCCAAATATAGTTACATAATTGTTACATAGTTGTTCCAGTTGAATAAAGACACAGAAGCCATGCAAAGCAAGCCGATGTACGGCTGATTTCAGTCGATATACGGCTGAAATCAGCCGTACAAGCCTGAAGTGAATAGCCGAACAGTGTTCGGCTCACTTCACTTGGGGTCGGTTGTTCACCCGGCTGCCCTCCGCAGCTTAGTGAATAGACCCGTATGTCTTTTGTCGAGTTTAGTACCCTACAAATTTTGGTATCGTCAGCAAAAATTTAAAAATTGCTATTAATTGCAGTCCCAATATCATTGATAAACAGGTTGAACAGCAATTGCCCCAAGACAGAATCCTGTGGCACGCCATTGTCAACCGAGGGCAAACATGGAAAATTAGCCATTTATTGATACTCTATGGACACGTTCACTTAGCCAGTTCTCTATCAAGTACACACCATTTCATCAATGCCTAGAGTTTGTAAATTAAATGTTTATTAGACATGTGCGATTTCGTTTTGTTACAAATCAAAATTCATACGAATTTTCCTGAAATTCGTAAATTCGGAAGCATCCGAAATCTGAATTGCAGTTTCCGAATTATATGCGAAATACGAAATTCCGTTAACGAATTTCGGATCCGAATTTCTTTGAAACAGGAACTAATATTACCCCTGTAAATGAGGTTGAACAACATGACAAGATTTTTTTTTTAATCCGAAATACGGATCCGCTGCTGCTGAGGGTTGCATTACAATACACAGGCAGGAAATACGAAATTCCGTTGACGGAATTTCGTTCCGTTACAAACATTCTTTATATTGAAGTTAAAAAGCAAAGTACATTTATATTGGAGTTGATGGTAGTTTTTTTATCCGAAATACAAAATTCGGATCCGGAATCCCGTTAACGGAATTCGTATTTCGGATAAAAAAAACAACTACCACATCGACTCCAATATTAACAAAGGTATTTTTGCTTTTTAACTTCATCATAACGAATGTTCGTACAGTTACGAAAATGTGCCAAAACTAACGAAAATTCGTATTTCGTACGAATCCGAATTGAGTTTCAGACACGAATTACGAAATAACGGATATTCCGAAACTGAACGAAACAAATTTTTTGACGGCGCACAAGTCTAATGTTTTTCCAAAACAGGCACTTCCCAAAGTACTCCCCCAGGTGATTAGAGGCCTCACCCCAAACTTAGTCAAAAAACTACACATTATACAACCTAGGTTGTGCAGGGTTTTTTTTGAGGGTACTCATATAGTTATAATTCGTACAATTTTGTTGATGTTCATATAAAAAGATTTCTTGCATAATTATAAATATTAAAACCAATGCTCATATATATATATATATACACATGATTCTTATAACCCTAAAATTACTACTTCTTTTCACATTTCATAATATTTTATATATAATTCATATTTCACTATGTATATTCATAATTCCTTGATTTTCATATGCAGTGTTGTATTGCTTTGTTAGTCCCCTACGCGTTACGCTCGTAGGCTTCTTCAGGGGGATCGGTATAAATCTATTTGTAAATACATGATACATTGTTCATCAACATGTTTATATGCCATTTCATAATACATTTGTAAAATCATATTTTCCAGTTTTAAATGTTTCCATTCAGCTATATACATTTATTCTTAGTATGGTTGAATTGTACAGCCACTTACCTAGGGGTCAAGTATCATGGAGGGACCTAACACCAGGGGGACAGGAGCAACTCTCATCACCCCCAGAAAGAAACATACGGCAGAGCCACAGACGCACAAAAGGGTGCAGGGAAGCTCCAATATCTAAAACATAACCGTGATGATAGATAATCTGAGTGTTACAGCTTAGTATCCATAGTGATTCATAAGTATGTGTACCTATGTCATAAACTCTAATGTTTAGTCTAATGTTTATGAGGTACTGTATCAAATACTTTTGCGAAATTAAGGTGCACTACATGCACTGGCTTTCTTCCATCTAGGTTGCCACTCACCTCCTCATATAACGCTAATAGGTTTGTTTGACAAACAGTCTTTCCTGAAGCCATGTTGGTTGACACTTATGATATCATGTCCATCAGCATATTCATGAATATGACCCTTTATCATACCCTCAAATAACTTGCATATATCGCTTGGCCTTGGATACAGCACCAGGTAACGGGGTCAGGTAGAGGTCTGTGTTTGTAAACCAGTAAACTCCAAATTAACAAAGGTATTTTTGCTTTTTAACTTCATCATAACGAATGTTCGTAACGGAACGAAAATCCGTTAACGGAATTTAGTATTTCGGATAAAAAAAATAAAATCTTGTCATGTTGTTCAACCTCAGTCACAGGGGTAATATTAGTTCCCGTTTCAACGAAATTCGGATCCGAAATTAGTTAACTGAATTTCATATTTCGGATACATTCGGAAACTGCAATTCGGATTTCGGATGCTTCCGAATCTACAAATTTCAGGAAAATCATACGAATTTTGATTCGTAACGAAACGAATCGCACATGTCTAACCTGCTGCTGTTTTGTCCTGTGGCTTCACTGGTAGAATGGCAAACCCAAAAGAAACAGAGGAGTCAACAGAGTCACCACAACCTCAGCACTCTCATATCAAAGATGAGATCTACAGCAGTGGCTGATATGACATTATATTAAAAGAGAAAATTAATGGGACTGATGTCAGTAATTAGAGAGGCTGGCAGTTAAGCTGTCTGCCGTAATGTGAGAATGACCCCGGTTGGGCGAGCTGCTATGTATCTGGAGAGAGTTGTATCTCTGTGCAGTTCTATGTATAGTTTAAGGTTAAAATGAATCCAAAAATTTTATCTTATGTGATCAAAACCCTTCGGTGTGTGTGCCTGTGCCATGAAAGCAGAATCCTGATATAAAAGGGTGATATAATAGTGGATAAGGTGCACAGTAACACTCTGGGAAAACACCAGGCTATTGTGATGGATATGGATGAGCCAACCTCCAGCTCTGATGAGGGCTCTTTAAGAAACACATCCTCAGATCTTTAGTGAATTAGTTTCTCCACATACTCAACTACATGTGGGTCCCCAAGGGAGTATTAATCATGGATTTAGGATTCCCTTTATGACAGACATGTTGGCCAGAATGTGTAAATTGTTGAATGTACGTCTGTGTCTCCTCAGTGATGAATGGGGTGGTACTGCAGAATAGCAATAATTGGAGCAATATGCACAGGCTGTGCAGAACAAACGTTGACAAGGATTGGGACTCTTTTGTACAATGTTCTTTAACAATGATGAAAGAGGTCTTGCAGTCCACTGCTGGGTCGTTTCCAAGTAATTTTGTGTATGGAGGGCAGCCAAGAGGACTGTTAGACAATTTATTGGAATCAGAGATGTCAGAGGCCTTTCAGTGTAACAGCGCGATAGAAAAAACATTTCTGCTATTCAAGTCTGAGGTGCTGCTGACCAGCTTATAGTCAAGGGCAATCACTCTGCAGCAGAAGATAATCCTCGCAAGATGAAATGGCCAAGAAAGGATGAGAAAGTAGATGAACCAAAGCAGGCATTACCAAGTGTGTACTGCAAATTAGAGAGGTGCTAAGGAATGTGCAGACATGTGAACAAAGAAACCAGGGTAACTGACCGAAACATGTTTTTTTGGGTAAACCTGATACAGTGCTTGAAGCACAGAGAGAAATGGAAACTGATGAATATGGGGATTGACAAGACATGGCAGAGGAGTTCTCATCCAGTAGAGGTCTGGATAGAGACCTAGATTGCCATGTTAAATGTCAGGACATCTACCTGCAGAGTGTCAGATAACAACTGAGTTTGTATGTTGTGAAGTTCCTGTGGGAGATAACCGCTCATCTGTGTCTATTTCCTCTGGGGAAGGGGGAACAAAAATGCTGCTGGGACTGACCATCAGTCTGAGATGACAGAAGGGGCTGGTGGTTGTAATTAGTTATTGTTCCCTAGTGAAAGTGGAGATAGAAACTCCAGATGATACAGTACCACATGTAGTGGTGGTAGGCCCTGCATTAGTACAGGATGTTAGGTTGGGGAAGGATTTCCCACAATTCAAGAAATTCCAGGAGAGTGAGATTTAGGCTAGTAGACAAAAGGATGAGGAAGATAGATTAGAGATCAATAAGATGGCGCTAATGGAAAGTAAGGAACCCTTTAGGATTACCTGAATGTAATATTTAAAAGTGCTGAGTTTCTTCCCCTCCTAAGTGTTGCTAGTGGCAAATGGTCTGCTCAGACCCACAGTTGCTTTTAGTCCAGACTGGAACTTTATATCTCATGCGATGGCCTGGTCAGTGTGTCTTTAATGTGATCAGACATTTAGCGGTATCCCATTGCCCTCCAAAGCGACTTCCTTATTTATTTCCACGTTTCCAGACACATGTAAGAAAACCTCGAGTCCTACAAATTCAAAATTCCCTCCACAGGAAACTCAGTGTGGCACTAGGGTCAGCTGCTTTACAATCTCCCTGTGAGTCATTGGGGTTGATTTACTAACCTTATAAACACACCACGAACATGTATACACCTCTGTAGTGTGTTCCCTCCAAGCATGATCTATGGGTGGAATCTAAACACCTTTGTAGTGTGTACACACTCAGCAGGTGTGTTGTGCAAAGCCTTGCATGAATTGCAGAGTGATGTTGTGTAAATTGAGCTCTATGTTGTGTTGCTTGCGTTGATGAATGTATGAAGAGTAATTATATATATATATATATAACTGTTTTTTTGGATTGGAGTAAATGTAGTTAGAAAAACAGCATATAGTAGAATATCTTAAATATATGCATTTTATTTTCCCTTTTCACATAAAGTGAGTCATGCTGGATCAAGTGTAATAAACAGGCAGCAAGTAAATATAGAAAATTGCAGGAAAGCACTTTGAGAACTTACTATCTAAAAAGTAAAACACTGCACAATTCAACAGGAGCACTTGTACTCAGAGCAACTACAGCAACACATCAGGAAGACGATATTCTTTTGTTACGCCTATATGTTCGGTAGGGAAGAAGAGAATTATGTCCAAATTACATTTACTTTAATTGTCTTTGTCGGATAAAGCATGCTGCACAGCTAGTGGCATAATAAACAGGCGATGGGTAAATGTATGAGATTGCAGGAATAAAACCCTGAAAATGTTGCCTTAAGAGGGAAAACATGTGTAATGCAAAGGGCTTACAAGCTGGACAATAAAACACCATATGATGTTGGGAAGACACACAAGTGTTTTTTCCACTTATATATGCAGGTAGGTAGAAAGTTTAGGATATGTAAAATTGACACATTTAAATTGCCTTTTTTGAATAAACTGTGCTGTCTTTAGCATAAAAAAATTACCAAACCTACACTTGAACCCCCAAATACCTGCAATATGTATTTTGACATTCTTGGGCATAGTACCCCATGTCATGAGAATGTTAAATGGCATTGTAGCTAAGAACTAGGGTCACGCACCTATGCATGCTTCTACTTCTGAGACCTTTATGTACCTGACAGCCACAGGTTTTATATTAACAATCAGAAACCAATTAGCCAGTCATGGTGATCAAATGGGGTTTGTTTATAAACAAGCCTGCCCGCTGCAGCTGTCACTGAGTCTCTTTCTCTTCGCTGGCTCTTCACAGAGAGAAATAGGGACATCTGTAAGCAATGTGCATTACACCACATATTCTGACTCCGATCGTTGTGATAGCGAGATATATCCCTTGCTGAGACCTCTATGCCTGGCCTGTATAAGCGGATATACTCACTGCGGACAATCCTCGTCAGATAGCTGAACTCGTCAATACCGATTCATTCAAAAAAGGTGTTTATTCTTCTACATCAGGTTACAGCAGATGATAGGAACAGCAGTTGAACGGTTATAGTATTGTGCGGTCAGAAAATGATGCCTTTCCTACGTACTGTGCAGATTATATGTGTGTCCTGTTACATGTGGCTTGCTAGCTTTGCCATGACACAGGAAGTACTGCACACAGGAAGAAGGAAGGGGCGTACACTAGGGGGAAATACATCGTCACATGAGGAATAATTACAGAAAGCATGTTTGTTACAACAAAAGGCCACTAGATGGCAGCATAGGATAACATTAATTTAGCTATGAGAAAATAGTTAGGCAAAACACACTATGTAAAACATCTATATTAACTTCTATAACATATTCTATGCCCCATTGGGGCGGCACACCACATAAAAAAAAAAAGTATTATAAACTTGCCAGTGTCAAAAATAAATAAATAAGAATGCATTTATTTCATTCATCATAAGAACACAATTAGTAACTACCCAGATCTATAAACTCTAGATGGTCTGGGACCTCACCCCTTATAAGGAATAGGTTACAAAAAATCCACATCAAAGAGTCAGTGGGGTTTTAAGGCATCAGACTTCAATTTCAGAAAAGTACAAAATGTATTCTCAATTCCATAAAATTTCATAGATTCCATTAAAAACATACATGTACAAACATTGTATCAATGCTGCCTTATTGCCACTAATTGATGTATATAATTACGGTTGGCCATGTGCTATGTTTTAAAAGTGTGATGTTTCCAACTTTTCTGTATATTCCTTTTTCATAGTGGCAATAATTTATATACTTCCAACATGTTTCGCAGTTGCGCTTCCTCAGGGAAGAAATGAGTCAAGAATCTACTTAGAACAAAAGGGATCAATGCAAACCACTTCCAAGGTATGAGGACAGAGTTCCACCCCCTTTCCCTCAGAATAAGTGCGGCGGGACCACAGGCGCATATGGGGCAGGAGAGCTCGTTTATCTTTATCAGTGTTTTAAAAAGATCCCCTCCTACTCTCTAACAAAACTCAGACTGCTAGATACGTCTGTTCATCTACTCTGTTCCTCCAGACGCAAAGAGTGCTTATAATTAAATGCATCAACAATAAAATCAACATGTATACAAATATATAATCAGTCTAACCAACTATTAAAGACCAACTTAAGACATTTTTTAAAGAGTATGCATTAGAGGTGCACCAAAATGAAAAATTTCAAAACCAAAACGAAACCGAAATGAAAGAAAATGTCAGGCCGAAACAGCAAATGTTTATTATTCTAACTTTTTCAAATTTTTTCCACTACAGTCCGGAAAACCTGGAAGGAACTTAACAGCCAGTTCCTCCTCTGCAAAGGTATTCACATTGTGGAACTGCTTAGCCCCTCTGAGTGTTCTTGGGGGTAATGTTGCCAAATTACATTGTGGCATTGCCGCACCCTTCTACAATGCCAATTTCGGCATTTTGCCAAAAGTGCCATTTTCGGACGATATGTTTCGGCGGCCGATATATTGGTGCATCCCTGGTATGAATAGTCAAAAACTAAAAATAAATATCTATTTCTATATAAAGAAGTTCCATAAGTTCTATCCAACTCCTAATAACCATATCAATCTAGAAGTTTGTAAGCTTACTTATTGAAGATGCCCATAGGATGTTCTTCCTCAATGCACTGACACAATGTCCCTCAGCCTTGTTAATATGCACTTCCTTGTTCTCACAAAGCCTGCCTTCTGTGCTACAGCTCTGTGTCGGAACAATGTAACATTATCATTGCTTGCTGGAAGCAATCCATGATGGGATATGTAGTCTCGGGAAATTGAAATTGCATCACATCAAGCAGCAGGGAAAGAGATGCAAAGCATGTTGGAAATCCAGGAAGTTGTTGAAAGTGAAGGGCAGCCGGAAGGCAGCACTCACTACATAAAAGGTAAAAAAAATGTTTAAAGTAATCTTTGATCGCGTTATCAAAAACAACTCTACTATGTATTCCTATTACATTGCTGATGTTTACATGGTTTACATAGTATGAGGTTGAATAAAGACATAAAAAAAAAAACACTCCCCTCTTCCATGTCTCCAGCTCCCCATTATCTCCCCCTTCATGTCCCCATTACCTCCTCCTTC
Organism: Nanorana parkeri; assembly: GCF_000935625.1. Classification (NCBI taxonomy): domain Eukaryota; kingdom Metazoa; phylum Chordata; class Amphibia; order Anura; family Dicroglossidae; genus Nanorana; species Nanorana parkeri. Next base: position 2,479,098 of record NW_017306351.1, on the reverse strand, counting down.
ATTACCCTAGCTCTCCCTGACCTCACACTCTCTCTTCCATGCCCCCCAGCTTCCCCCCATCTAGCCCTTCACGTCACCAGCTTTCAGCTCCCTGACCCCACACTCTCCTCTCACATGTCCCCTTCATATTCTCAGCTCTCTATATCTCTCCCTTCATGTCCGCAGCAGGCTTCTCATACTCAGGGAGTTGGAGCTTTCGATAGCACACAGGCAGTTCTATGGTTGGCAGGCAGCCGTTCTGTGTGAGAACTGTGTGAGAAAGCGGGAATAGCCCCGCTTTCCACTCATTGGCTGCTGCGCCAGCTCGATCATACTTTACGCTGCGCACGGCCGGAACAAGGTGAGGGGAGCAGTGTGAAGCACGAAGGGCCCAGGACAGGAGGAAGAGACCCCGGTACTGATATTAGCGGTTACCGGGATATTAAATATCCTGGTAATCAGCGGTTACTAGGGGTCCCGTCCTTCTGTCCTGGGCCCCTTCTAAGTGGCGGAACTTCAGGGCCCGGTCACAGATGCAACCTCTGCGACCCTGGTAGTTCCGCCACTGCTTGTAGTACAAGCCATAATTATTACACAGAATAGAGCCATGTGACCAGTGGCAGCAGTTCAACACAGAAACACTTTAATTAGTTAGCTAAATCTGACTGGATCATATGGATCTCAAATTTAAAATAAGGTCACTCAAAACAGACATTTCAATCTTTAGTAGGCACTGTGGTGGTAAGGTCACTGCTTTGAGTTCATTGTTTTATTTACCTGCAACTTTAATTTCTAGGAGCGTTATCTCTTAGGAAGTGGTGTAAACAAGACTCAATACCATGCTGACAGATAGACTAACCTGCCCCTACGCTACAAAAATAAATATTTCCGTCTATGCTGCTATTGAAGATATTCCCTCACTTCTTGTCTGGTGAAACCATTGTCTCCGGGACAGCAAGTGAAGAGTAATTCTCTCTAATAGGGCCCAGATAACAGTAGAACCCAACAGAGGTTGTAACTGTTCCCCACTCTATCCAGAACAACAGCTATATTTTTGCAGTACTATGTGGCAGTGATTTTTACAGGGTGATGGGGACCCTGGACCATATGTGGACCTTGCATTTCTATTAAAATGCAAGGTCCACTTTAAGCAATTTCTGTTCCATCATGCTAATAACTTGTTTTGTGACTTGTCAATTTGTCCTGTAGAAGGCATTACAGTTTCATGTTCCATGTTTTTACTTAATATGGACAGTTCTCCTTCAATTTCCATTCTATGTGGCTAGCTGTTTAAATGATGTGGTCACTGAGTCATTCCAAACCACCCACAGAGCTTGGTGTACAAATGGAAAATACTCAGGTCCAAAACTGACAGTTGGTGCATTGCATCTATTATCCTTTTCTGACCTTGTCAAGGAATACATATTTTTAAACCTTTTAAAACATGTTTCCTGGCTCCTAAATTTGCAGTTATAGCAGTAATAGTAGCAGTGGAGAAAAGATAAATAGTTGTAGCATAGGCGCGCGTAGCCTGTTGCATTAGAGTGTGCACACAAAAGTACAAACACACATGTATGTGTGTGTGTATATATATATATATATATATATATATATCGCCGGTCCTGCCCCCCCTCTCCATATATTTCTGTCCCACAGCGTCCCCCACTCCCCTTACATTCCTGCCATACAGTGTACTAGGGATGCACTGATACCATTTTCTCAAGACCGAGTGTATGAGCACCAATACTTTTCCTCAAGTACTCGCTGATACCAATTACCGATTCTTTTGTGTCATGTAGCAGTTTTTCTAAAACAATACAAACTAAGGATTTTAGGACAGTGGTGGAGTACCAAGGCCCGGTCACAGCTGCAAATGTTGTGCCCCTGTTAGTTCTGCCACTGACTCCTGTAGAGGGACTACAAATCCCATCAATACATTATACAGCAATGCAAAATGTCACCAGCTAGAGAGGACTACAAATCCCAGTAGTACATTATACAGCAATGCAGAATAATATGAAGCTACATACTATTTATTGCCCACCATGGCTATGCGGTGTCTCAAGAGGCTGTGCGGGGTTTGACTAGGGCTATGCGGCGTCTCAGAAGGCTGTGTACGGTCTGACCAGGACTGTGTGTGGTCTCACTAGAGCTGTGTCGGGTCTGACCAGGGCTGCATGCTGCCTCAGTAGGGCTGAGCTCGGTATCACCATGGCTGTGTCGTCTCACCAGGGCTGCACAGGGTTTCATCATAGCTGTGTGTGGTCTCTCCAGGGCTGCATGTGGGTCTCACCATAGCCGTGTAGTCTCACCAGGGCTGTGCAGTCTCACCAGGGCTGTGTGCAGGTCTCACCAGGGCTGTGCGGCATAGCAGAATATTTCTGAAGGCTCATAGAAAACAAGCCATAACACAACCCCATTTTACTGTAGCGCTCTGCATGCTTTAATGAATAGTATACCTTGCACAGACAGATCCCAAATTCATGAGGACTACATTTTACCCATACCAATAAATTAACTTGCAGTGACATCAGACAACTACTTAGGGTACATGGCCGCAAAATGCGCTGCATCCAGATACGTACTGCATATGGTTTTATATGGATCAGAAACCAGGCAGTTTTTTTATGCTCTGGGTCCATTCACACAGGTCCATTTTGGTCTGCAGTGTTTAGCTGCGTTAACAAAAACTAGAACATTCTGCATTCATCATCTGATTTTGACTGTATTTTAAGCAGTACGCTGGGGAATGTTTACATGTGTGCTGTGTAAATGGATATGGGTGCCGCTGCCTATAGGAGGGAGGTTTGTAAACAAACAATATTTAGGCAGTGGTGATGATGCAGATGTAGGATGATCTTGGCCTTCTGTCATGGATGACAGAAAACTGAGGTCATTCTGCACATGTGTAGCCACCTACTTATTGTTAATGTTTATATCCCCCCCCCCCCGGGCCGTGGAGGACTCCAATGAGTTAATCACTAATCAGCTGTTGAGAATGGCCTTGGTATTACATGTGTACCTTTTTAAAAGCAAATGAGTCACTCATTGATCAGCTTGCTAGTGAATGACTGAAAGTTGAGGTCATTATGCGCCTGCGTTCCTGCTGCTGACTAGTGAATTAGTCATTTAAATCCTTAAAGGCCAGGCGGGAGATGTAGTACAACCTGCCATACACATTCCTGCTCATACAGACATAATGCCCATATCATTTGAGATGCACTACGGACCAATTTTTACGCAGAATCTTGCTGACAACGTTTTACCAGCAAGATCCTGTGTCTAAACCGTACGCCCGTGTGCATGAAACCTAAGAGTGAACAATTTTACTGTAACATACTAAGCTCACAAACTTTTTTTAACAGAGCATTTTCATGTATGTGTCATCTCCCTGCACATGTGTTTGGTGTGCTTTGTGTGTGTGTATTCGCTGGATTATGTGCTGCACAGCCTCTCTCTACACTGATAAAGACTTTCTTTTACGAAAAGCTACACGTCTTTTAAACAAACAAAGCCCTGTTCACACTTGTGGATTTTGGTGCAGCCAAATACATGTGAAACTGTATTTAATATGCATCAATAGATCTGTGTCAATATAGCTGAAAGCCACATTTGTATTTTTGTTATGGTGCCAATGCTCTATTGACTATAATGGCATAGATATCATCATGTTTTTTGTGTGTAGTTTTACCTGCATTTAACTAAAACCCAAAAATAATGGCATACTCCACCTATTAAAACTAAACCCCTACAAATAAATCCAAGTGAATAAGTGTAAAACAGTTGTACTGTCTTCCTGGAGCCACTCAGCCCCTCTGGCTGAGAACCCTGGGTGACTTTGAGGCCACCTAACACCGTGGTATTGCCTCACAATGCCACAATATATATATATATGTGAATATACTGTATATAATAATAATCCGTCTAATCAAAAGTTTTTATAAAACCACTCCCTATGAGTCCATATGTAGAAACGTGTGCTTTTCACAGTCAGTGCAGAGTTTCCACCACTCCTTCACGTCCTCTGGTGCCCTTCACCTCTCCTCGTGCATAAACACTTTTCAAATGGCTGCTCACCTCACCACCAGACACTTATGGACAAAGGTCAAGCTAACAGATCCCTATATAGTCCTCTGGCTGACAGGAATTGTACCTTTCACTTCAAATTGTCTTCTATAGATGGTCTCCGTGTTAGTAAAGCTCATGAAATGAATAAAAACCATAAAATCCATAGTACACACCGCATTAAAAGCAAGGACAATTTATTTAAAATGATACTCTCATAAAAGCTTGGAAACAGAAAATTCAATGTTAAAACCAGAGACAGTATTCCAAACAGATAGAAACCTCACAGCCGACTCGGCCCCACTTGCGTGTTACATTCCCAAGCTCCGACCTACGCACGTTATGTCTATATGAGACTATGTCGGGGCATGGATATAGGAACGCAGCACGAACTACAAGTACTCACTCATTACCATAGTAGCAGTATCAACACCCCACATATCCCGGATCATGTTTTATCCCGCATCTTCCCAATTAGATATTAAATACACACTAATACATCAGCATCAAGAGTTCCAAAGTTACAATGTTAAAAATAATAAAACCCTCACTCTTAAATACAACATAACGGGTACCCATAAAAACAGTGGCAACTTAATCTTCTACAACGAAGCCTATCCCGACATATTTCTGTTAACCTCACATATACCCAACAAATCCGTCGCTGGCTCCACTCCTCTTCACATTACTTAACAAATCACCAGGTTTTATCCTTTGGCTGCAAGGGGACACAAACAGTAAATAGAATAACATATTGTTTCCTCCCTAAAATGGAAAAAGATAAAAGGGACACCGTCTAATTACAATACACACTTCACTAAGGGAGGTACCGCTCATTCAGACTACATCCTCCAAGCTGAAGGACTTGCAGGTAATGGTATCTATTTTGACGGAAACTGGCTAATTGTTTGTCAAGTTGCAATACTTTCCAATGTTTTTTCAAAATTAATTCAATTGCCTTGTATTGGGCAGTAGAGATGGACTTAATGTTCGAGTTGAAGAACTGTTTGACTTGAACATTGCTGGTTCTTGTGTTCGGCGAAACACAAGAGCTATCAGACTTTCGGCGGTCGAGCACCCCACAATGCACTGCGCACCGCACAGTGCATTGTGAGAGCCCTGATTGGCTAAAGCAATGCACCTGGCCATAGGTCAGGTGCAAAACGTTGCCCAATCACAGCACACTGTGAAAGCCATGATTGGGCTAAGTAATGATGACTTTGCCCAATCATGGCTCATAGCTAAGTCCCAGTCCCACACTATATAACCCTGCTTACACTGCAGCCTTATTTAGTGCTTTAGTAGAAACAATGTTGTAGGCTTCTGTTCATTGTGGGAATGATCAGAAACTTTTAGTGACTTCAGATCCTGAAATGCTGCAGGATCAGTGTCACTAAGGTTATTGGCTGTTCTTAAGTTTGAAGCAGCCTAACAATAACCAAAAATTATTTAATTAAATCATAAATCAGTAATATTGAGATTCATTCACATTGACTGCTTGATATAAATAAATAAAATATTTTTATTTTTTTTTAGAAAAAAAAAAATGTAATAAATAAAAATTATTTAAATATATTTTATACTATCATTATTATAAAAATTAACCCCTTACAATGAAAATCTGCAGATAAACTGCAGATTTGTTTTTCACCCAAAGGGGTTAATTTTTTTTATTTAACCCCCTCATGACAGTAATGCTCAAAGTATGTCAATGTCACTAAGTGCGACACCAAGTGACAGTGACATTGTATGCCAGGTGACCACTATTAGCTTTTAGAGAAAAAATATTAAAATTTTTGTTGTATGCTGAGAAGTACAGAAACATTTCTAAAATCCTAGGAATGTGAGGTTTTTCCAAATACATGAATTTGTTTAATGCATTTTTTTAGCTGTGCTATTCTTCTAAAAAATACTACAAATCAAAACTTGGGGAAAGCGTGTTTTCTTTATGCTTTTTCCTTAATTTTGATATTTTATTTGTCCTAAGTGAGGCATTAGGTACACATATGCAATATAAATACATAGTCCCATCTGTCATCTAAAAAAACAATATATAATATGTGTGGGTGCACTTAGTGAGAAAGTATATAACTGATGTGGAAGAATCACACAGCAAAAATGTCAAAGTGCTTCAGTCATAGAAGGAGAATTATGAGGCGAGTGATTTTTACTCAGCCTCATAATCTGAGCCGACCTGAAACTGTCACAGGTCGGCTCAGTAGATCGGGAAGTGAGCGAACACATACCGGCACTCGCTCCCTTCTCGATCCTGTCACTGCAGAGAGCCGTGACAGGGGAGTGACTGGATTCTCCCCTCCCCTGTATGATCCTCCAGCGCTGACTGGCGGAACGGGCGAGGGAGGGGGCGGGTACAGCTGGCTCTGACTCTAGATAGGCAGATCCAGCTGCCACTTACACAGCAGGGCGGATCCAGACTGCTCCTTTAAAAACTATATTTTTTAAAGTATTTTTTTGCATTGATACACGTCCCCCAGGGCAGTACCCGAATCCCCATACACTGTAACTTATCCAATATCCAATAACTTGGATACTGTAAAAGGCTTCAAAATGGGGGCATAGACTTTCTTTGAGTTCTAAGTTCTTGCAAGAACCTTTTCCCTGTTCTAAAGTTCTTGTTAGAACCAAACTCAGGTGTGTTTAGCCCTTCACTATTGGGTATTAAAATCCATAATCAGAGCTTAATCACCAAATCCTGATTTACCTGAGTTCAAAGACATGCTAGTATCTGCAATAATAGGTTGTCCATATCAGCTATTTTCCTTTATCTAGGAACTCCTCTTTTATACCCCTTCTCCAGGAACTTATTTTTTTTAAATATCCGATTTCTGTCTAAAATTCAGAAGAACTGACCCCTCGGGATGTTATAAATCCATGCTAGAGGATGACAGCTTGAAGTTGGTATATATGCATTCCTGTCTGATTCTTGAACTGCATCACACCTTCAGGGGACATGCAGAGTATGCTCGTGAAAAATGTACTGTATGTCCAGGGCTGCCATCAGGGGGTTATGGCCAGTACTTATGTAAGGGGCCCAGGTGGCCAGGGGGGCCCGGGCTCCAAGCTATCATTTTTTCTTATAGAATAATATGTATAGTACAATTTGCCAGGTCCCGGCCCCTCCTGCGCTATTGGTACCTTCCTTAGATGTGCGTGCATGGGGCGGAGCTTTATTTCCTGGGCAGAAGCGTTGAAGATCTTGGTTGTGATAGAGACGGGGGGGA
>NW_017306351.1:2463928-2471791 GCF_000935625.1 Nanorana parkeri | reverse complement strand
TGTGCTGTAATTGTATTTATCTAGAGAAATGGATTATCATAGGGAACATTACAGTGTAATGTTCCCTATGATAATATATTTCTCTATCCAAGTGTTGGATATAATTTTGCACTTTCTGTGACACACACAGCCGCCATTAACCCCACACAGTCCAGAGTCCAGTGCATTAATCAGCCCAGTGCTTTGCTCAGTCCAGTGCGTGGGTCAGCCCAGTGCGTTGCTCAGCCCAGTGTGTTGCTCAGTCCAGAGTTCAGTGCATTGCTCAGCCCAGTGCATTGCTCAGTCCAGAGCGTTAATTTATTTTTTTAATTGTTACATGTCCCCATGGCAGTGCCCAGCTACACATGCCCTTTTTTAACAAAAGCTTGCAAAAGGGCAGAATAAAATAACAAGATTCAGCTCCCATAGACTTCAATGGTGTTTGGTGCTGTGCTTGGGTTTGCTCATTCCTACTGAGGCAGGGCCGGTGCTAGGTTTCCTGCCTACACAGGCAAGGTGGATTGACAAGGACTAGTACTTGTCAAAATGCCCCAATGTTTGCGCTATGTTTTTTTTCACTTACCTTCGGCGCGGGAGAGCAGCGGCGAGTCAGCGCTGGTCCGGTGGGAGGAGTTCAAGGTGGGGTCCTAATTTAGCTGGCCAGCGACTGCCTGAGGTGCCGCGCGTGTCGGGATCCTCAGGCAGTCGCCGGCCAGCTAAATTAGGACCCCACCTGGAGCTCCTCCCACCGGACCAGCGCTGACTCGCCGCTGCTCTCCCGCACCGAAGGTAAGTGAAAAAAAAAAACATAGCGCAAACATCGGGGCATTTTGACAAGTACAAGTACTTGTCAAAATGCCCTGTTTTTTCCGCCCTCACCCTGCAGCACCGTAAGGCGGCCGCCTGACTTGCCTTGCGGTAGCGCCGGGCCTGTACTGAGGACAGAGTGGTTAGCTGGTAAAATAATGTTAAACGTTAATCCCCTGCACTGCTGCTCTTCTCCAACAACTTTTATCTTAATATGTCCTTGATGTAAATGTGCTTTATGTTAAGATCAGTGACAGAAGGAAGGTCACTGAGGGGCACCATCAAAATTTGCTATGGGGCCCCATGATCTGTAGTTACAAACCTGATTTAAGAAAATGTCCGCTTACATGATATGCAGCTGTGCTGATTAGCATAATTACAGCAGCAACACTCAGCATACCGTCTTATCCTATCATGTTAACCAGCCTATTGGCCTCTCTGCTGGAGACTACAAATAGAAGGGTACTTAAATGAGCAGCCCCTTACTATGTACTGTATATACAGCAATTATAACAGATGGAGGCTTTTCCTGCTGTTGTCATGTCTCCTATGTGATGTATTGCTGCTTCAAAATCATATTTCAATTAAACCATGGTAATGCCCCATTAGTAGAGAAGCACCGTAATGACCGATGCAATATTTTTAGACACAGTAATTCAATAAATCTTTTGAAGACCTGTGCGATTAGCTACCTAGCCTATTGGACTGAGTGGTTCCACCTGCTGTGACAGTAGGTTGATGATATTTCCTCAATTGAGTAGCCTAGCAGGCAAACAGTTAAGGCACATTTTATACTAGCCTCTCATCACAGCCCACTCATTCCTGCCTTGCATTCTGTGCACACAAAGCAATATCAACATTTAAGCTATAGTCATGATGTGGTTAATTCAATCTCTCTGTATGCCTTTCATTTGCTTTTCACCAAAAAGGATTATTTCTGCCTAATTACTTTAATCGAGGTTCTCCCGCCCTCCCGCTGTGGTGAAATGACCGGGGGCTGGCCTGGCGCTCACAAACACACCATTATCTAGATTTATATTTACATGAAGAGAGTCGACAAATTAGCATTAGGTGTGAATGCTTGCAGGGGCATGTGTAGTGCTAAGGGGGTTGCAATCAAATTAGTCTTCTTTGCTTCCATACTGGCAAAGCTGTCTTAACTGCAGAAATGGGTGTGCTTGACTGGTCATTGTTCATTGCATACACATTATGTGTGCCAACATATTTTAAAGCACTTTACGGAGAATACTGAGCTGCCCAAATTCATTCATCTATCCATGGCTTGTGCTTTGGAACTTTCTAAATAAACTTACACCCTAATATGATAAAAGTGCATAAAACCACATGTGCAGATGTCTCAGTTTGCCACTGAGACCTTATTCCTGAAATTAAAAACCGAGGTCTTACATGAATTTTCAAATATATGTGGAAGGCACAGGCGTATCAAGGTGGCAAATTATGGTTTCTTCTCTAATCTATGGGATTATCAGCACTACAATATACTGTGTGTGAACCAATTTGTTCAGCTCAATGTAAAACTCAGTTGGGGCTTTTTGCGGAGCTCACATTTGCTCAAAAATTAGACCATTATTTCTATTGGAGGTTTTTTTTTGGAATTAAAAAGAATACTCCAAAAGGACCCATACACGTTTAGCACTTGATAATTTCCCCCCCAAAAAACTGATGGGTACCAGGTAGGTTCTTTCAGGTTTCGGGCCATTTCGGTTCATTCTTCAGATTCAAATCTTTTGGAATATTGTTTTAGTTTTGGGCGGGGTTTTTTGATTGGCCAGAACACCGTCACGTGTAAGATGCAAAAATACTCCCCTGAATTTTCAAATGAAAAAAATTGTTAAAAGTAATCAAACAGGGGTTTATAAAGCATCACATCTCAACTTCGTTACATACTCTATCCTGTATTAAAACTGTCTTTATTCTGGAGCTGTAATCGGCAGATTTAGTGAATAATAGAAAACAAGTTATTTAATGTAATCATTAGGAAACACGGTAACGAGCTTATACCTTTAATTTGGAAAAATATGGAAATTAATAAATTGAGAAAAAACTTATCAGAAGGTTACTCCACCCTCTAAAGCACCCTCAACCTGTGTAACCTCAGGAACCACATTTGGTTTTGGTCATTAGGTCGCAACCCAAGTCGCACTGCAATGGAGCGCATGGCATTAGAGTACTGTGTGTTCCGATGCGGACATACAAACTTTGGGTTGGAGGTGCTTTTGGGGTACCATTCAAATGAATGGCGACGCAACACACCTCCCACACAAGAATGCACATTGGGTGCGATTGCATGGTACAGTACTACTGTAATAGTGTATACACACTCCAAAATAAGCTTAATTTTTTTTAAGGTCCACACAGTCTCCCTACCTTACGAGAACTGGAGTGGAGCTCCCTCGTGGCCATAGCCCCATCCCTTCCCATCCAACCTCAAGCTGACCGTGGCAGCATATTTTGAATGGCTGCTTGGCACGAGAACTGACTAAGGAGCCTCTCAGTTAGAAAAGTGGAAGACATTTTTGGGTCACGACCCACCAGTTGAGAACCAAGGCTCGAAAGGAAATGGATCCCAGAAAAGGACCTGATTTGTTCAGAACCATCACCTGGTGCCTACCAAACATTTATTCATCTTTTAATAAATGAAGTTCAGTGTGTCAAATTATTTTGTGTGTACATTTATTTTTAAAGTATGTCTAAAGCCATTTCTAAAGCTGTGGATAGAGTGGGGAAGGGCTAGAAGCCCTTTGTGGTTTTTACCACTGTCTCTGCCCTTGCTGGGTACATTCATGCTCATTCTGTTTCCCTAGTGACTGGAAAATGTTACTATTGTCGCCAGAACAGGAGGTAAAAGGAAATCTTCTAGTGGGGACACTGTGTCCATTGACAGCTGTGTACAAAAGAATTCCCCCTCACTATGGAGGGATGCTCTCTCCTGTTGCGTTTATGGGAACGGAAGTGGAGAAAAGTTTACCAGTAAGACACACACAGCAAAAAAAACCTTTTCACCAAGAGGTTTTAAAATCTGCTTTATCTACAACTAACGAAAAAAGTTTGACTTTAAGGAAGTCTCCAGCAGCTCCACTGAAAAAAAGAATGTATGTTTTTTTCTGACATGATACCAAAGCTTCTCTGATCAAGATGCATGCAGAAGGAACAGTATATTCCAGTGAACTATAAAATATGGTGCTTCTGACATTTTGTACTATTCATCAAACTCAATTTGTTATATTTAATATGAGGGGAAAATAATTCTAACATAAGCTTGAGGCTTAGTAAGTAAAAAGGGGACACAGAGCTGCAAGTGGATAAGACAGGTAGAATTGACAGCTGGAAAGAAATGGAGTTGTACAGAAGGTGGACAAATAATGACAGAGGAAAAAAAAAGTGAAATGCAGACAGCTGGTAAATGTGGCAGGGAAAATAGGTCAAATTTTATTTTACTGTGTGGAAGCGCCTGCATCCTTTCTCCTTACTTAGATCCAATCTCTTTTCCTATTACTGATCTCCTTTTCTGTTACTGATTGCTGGCAAAGACTCCAGAGGATCTAATTAGGGGGTTGTTTTCTAAGCATGGTTTTATAGCACAGGAATGTGACTATTACACACGAGAAAACCAATCTATGTGAATGCTGACGCATCATGATTTTATCCAGAAACAATCATTGTGTATCAGATTGTGAGGATCTCCTCATCCTATAGAGTGTTGTACTCCATAAGTCCTGAGTAAAAATTATAAGCTAGGGCTAACTTACATTGTTTGTAAAAACCTTAAAGCCCAATTGTCTCACACCTTTTTATCTCTTTTTAGTCCAGTACCCCTTATGTTTTGGTTCATGGCATATTTTCCTTGGGCATGTCAAAAATACCTTTCTTTTTGGTACACAAAAGATGTTTCCTGCCCTCCCACTCCTGTACTCAGTTCTGGCAAAAGCACCACTTCCCACCCAATATAAGTATCATTATTATTTATATAGCACCGGCAATTTACATAGTTGCACACTCACATCAGTCCCTGTCCTCAACAAATTTACAATCTAAGGTCCCTATCTCATATGCATACATACAGTATAGGGCCAATTTAGACAGGAGCCAATTACCTTTCAGCATGTCTTTGTAGTGTGGGAGGAAACCAAAGTACTCAGAGGAAACACAAGCACAGGGAGAACATGCAAACTCCTTGCAGATAGTGACCTGACCGGGATTACAACTAGGGACCCCCAGTGCTGCAAGGCAGAAGCGCTAATCTCTATGCCACTGTGCTTACACACCTCTATGGTACAGGAAGAGAGTGAGGGTGTCTGTCCAGAGCTGATTACTGAAAGCACTGGCTCTAACTATCTTGCTTACTGGACAGCATATTCATATGTAGACTCTCTGCACAACTGTTACCTTATTGGGTTTTAAAGTGACACCTTGAGGATAGGAATATAAGCATTGTCACAGCTTCTTTTTTGAATATTAAAGGTTCAGGTTTCAGGGCTATTATTGAGATCATGGCTTTGCTGCCTAGTGAGTCACCTGAGACAAGCATTCAGCCAATAAAGACTGAAAAATATGTCCTGTATGCCTGTTCAGTGACTCACTATCTATGAGCCTGCATCTTTAAGACGTTACGTTAGCAATAGCACTTTAAACATCATAATAAGTTCTTAAACTTTTTTTATAATAAGTAAAGTGGAACTTGCAAAGTAAAAATCAAGATGTGCTTATTATATAAGAACCGTCACCCTATTTTATATAATTACATCATCAATGCAAAAAAAGAAGCACCAACAGGGAAAATAGTTATTTGATATACGTACCCCTTACCCTAAGTTCCACCCGTGGTGCCTAGGTGAGGATGATGTCACAATCTTTTGGCCAAGGTCTCATGAAAATAATAGGTACCTTAAATAACACGAGAGATGCACTGTGGTGGAGCATTATCTCCCGAAATTTTGGTGCTCAGCATTTCCTTGGATCTCATTGAAAGGACAACATCACCCCCCCTCGCCGTAAGTCAAAGTAGGGTATGTATATTTAATATATAACTCCCCAGAGTTTTGCCCCAGAGCCAGTATTGTTAAGTACTGTATAATACAAGTATTTTAAAGAGACACTGCAGTTGGGATGCATGTATCTAAACACCAATATCTCCTTTTAATTTATACAACAGCTACAATGAGGAAAGGGGAGGCATTTGTTACATGTTTATCTTTTAATCAATAAGTAGTCTTTCCAAAAAGTACCAGTCAGTGTACAGACATGTACTTATCAATAACTGTATTCCTTCCTTGTTAAGGGTAAACATTCGCTGAGTATTTAACATATCTATTAAATTCTGAAAAGGCAGAAAAAATGACAGCAGACAGTTCCGGAAGATGCATTTTCTGGGGGTGTTAGTGATCATGAGGGTAGACCAGGGTGATGGGGTGGTGTTAGTGATGTCAAAGGTTGACCTGGGTGAATAAGGGAGGATGTTAGTGATCACGGGAGTTGACAATGTTTATGCAAAGGTTTCTACTTCTTGAAAAATTACTTAGTAGATCAGAAGCAGGCAACTCCAACCCTCTAGCTGTTGTGGAACTACAAGTTCCATGACGCATTGCAAAACTGACAGTTCCAGGCATGACTCCCAGAGACAGATGGATGTTGGGATTTGTAGTTAAAGCACAGCTGGATGGCCGGAGTTGCCCAATCCTGTAGCAGATTTTTACTTATGCCTTTCTGTATCCAGGTTAGCTGTTCTTGTTAAAGGAGAACTATGAGATGAGTAATTTCCACTCACATCATAGTTCTAGCCGACCTGTGACAATGAGACTGTCACAGGTCGGCTCAGTAGATCGGGAGGTGAGTGAACATATACTGGCGTTCGCTCACCTCTCGATCCTGTCACAGCTCTCTGCCGTGACAGGGGAAGGGCTGGATTCCCCCCTCCCCGCTCCGATCCGCCAGCGCTGACTGGCGGAACGGACGGGGGAGGGGGCGGGCACAGCTCACTCTGCCTTTAGATAAGTGCAGAAACTCTTTGCTGTATTTCCTCATGGTGGCTAGATGCTCTTCATTGTAGACATTGCTGTTAGGGGGAAAACCTAAAAATATCATCTGGCCGCCATTCCACAGCAGGGCTTTGGGGTGACACTTGTTGCTGACACAGGCAAAGTTGCCCTTTGTTTGCATTATGTTACTGAATGCATGTATGGCACAGATGTGAACCAAAGCTTTCTTCCCCCCAGTTCGCCGTAGCTGTCATTAAAATCCCCATTAATAGAAAACAAGGTCAGGCAATCCAAAATTGAAAGGCAAACATTTACTTTGAGCTTTACCATTCCACTGCATTAATGTGATATAATTTTAATCAGCAGACTTTGTTTATGTTTGTTGATGTGTGTGTTGATGTGTGTGTGTGTTGATGTGTGTGTGTGTTGATGTGTGTGTGTGTGTGTGTGTTGATGTGTGTGTGTGTTGATGTGTGTGTGTGTGTGTTGATGTGTGTGTATTTAGAGCTTGCCAAAAAATGTATAAACATTTTAAGAAAGGAAAAACTGTATTGAAATTGTAATACTCAATATATACCGATAACAAAAGATGAATACAACTCACATTTGACTTCTGCAATTACAAGGGGTGGTGGAAGTAGTTACCATCAGCGTCCAGACACTTCTGATTATGGCGGACTACTGCTTGAGCAATGTTTACTTGTCTTCCCTTGTGCACATCAGTACCATGCATCTCAAACTTATCACAAATGTGTGCAATTGTTAGCCATGCTGGAGGTTCTGTTGCATACTCATGCCTCCATTGTCGTTGCACTTCCACAATGTTCTCAAATTTCAAATACCACTTCAAAATGGTCTTTTGCTCCTCGAATGACACCCGTGCTTCCGCCATTTTCTTTGACTGTCCTGCCTGTCACGTGGTGATGCTAGCATTCATTTAATTAACACCATCTTGTGAGTGAACGTCATACTACACATTGCTACCATAATTCAATTAAACTTTGAAAAGCAATACACAGATTACATCTCTTTAAATGTGTAAACATTGTTGGCACCCCTGTATACTGTGTATATATATATA
>NW_017306351.1:2443396-2463842 GCF_000935625.1 Nanorana parkeri | reverse complement strand
TATATATATATATAAAAAGAAAAAATATATATATAGGTGCATTTTGTTATTGATTTTTATGCTTTTTTCCCAGTAAAAAACAAGGAAAAAATATATGTATACCAACCGAAAAGACATCGCTGAAATGAAAAAAACACTCGGGACTCAAGAGGGTTTAGGAGAAAAGGCCTGGGGACTCTAGTGGTTGAGGATTTTGAATATGAGCATCAAATGCAGACTTCCTGGATAAATCTCATGTATTATTTAAAAGTAAGCACTTACATTTAGACTAATTAATTTTAAATCCTGATAAAACTCCTTATTGTGTAATACAAGCTAAAGCTTTGGCTATTTGAGATGTAGGCTCAGAACAACATCAAAACATAATTTGTGAAACGTCATTGTCACCTCCCCACTTGATACTCAGACGTTTGAAGCATTCCTTTAAGAATTTCTGACCCAGACTCTACCGCTTTAGAGCCACATTAAATAACAGGAGCAAAAGAGGGCATCCCTGTCTGGTATCTTTCTTCAGGGAAAAGTGTCAGAGAGGTATCCTATAATATATATATTCTTATATTGTGGATTTTGATATGTTAAATGGGTTTTTAAAAATGACCTTGGAAGCCAATCTTAGTTAACATTAATTTTAGCAAAGTCCAGTGTACAAATGCCTGTTTTTCTTCCATTTGGAGATTAAAAAAATGTTTCTGGGTCTTGAGTTTGCAGTGAACCTGTACTTTGACTTCTTGGCCAACTGCTGAGCACCACCACATTCATCTGGGAGGAAGGGGAGTGAGTCACATTCTCATCCATACCTGGAAGTACTGGATGTTTCTCTTTGTTACTAGCATCAAATGGAATAGGCAGCAAAAGGTGAGTGTGTGCTGTTGGGGTATTAATGTGAGCCTATTGCTTTGCCCTGTGTGGACAAATCACAAGTTTAATATAAAGTCTAACTCAAATCAGGCTATGGACATTTAAATATTTTTATATGATACTTTGGCAAAAAAAATGCTTGCAGGAAGGCTTTTATTGCAGAAGAGACTCTGCATGTCTCGTTTGTGGTATTTAATTTTACCTGCTTGCTAGCAAGTTCCTAAAGATTGTAAACTGAGCATCAGTCAGCTCAGTGTACACATTTAGCATTCTCAGGTGCTGGAATAAATTAACTCCAATCTCCTTCAGGGCATGGACTAATGTACTTGTAAAGTGTGAAAAATGCTGCTTGCACAGGAGTTACATAATTTCTGGCTGACCAATCAACATAGATAAAGATGCCGAACTTTGAAGAACATAAGCTGTGATGAGAGATGTTTTATTCCATCATAGCAGTCTTCTATCATCCAAGGCCCCCTTTCACTACAGCTCAAGGGGCCTTTCATTTACACTGGATATTGAAGTGACATTAAAGTCAAAGTTTTTTCCCCCCTTCCCAATCCTGCTGTAGGGACTTACCTTAAATGATGTCTCTCAGTCCGATCATCTTCTTCTTTACTGTCCTGTCAGCCGTCCCTCCAGCTCTGGTGCTGGTCTCCGATCCAGCGCTGACTCTGTCCTCCTCTTCTCTGATGTCCCACGGTGTCTGTGCAGGTGCACGCTGCTCTATAGACTTACCTTGTGTCTCTCCTCATCTCCAGGCCGAACATCTGAAGTGCGCATGCGCCCGCCCCAAGATCCTTTGCGGCCGCCCGAGACTCTTCAGATGTTCAGATGGGAGCGCGCGGCGAAGACACAAGCTAAGTTTAAACCCTTTTTATAATGTTTTTGCATATATCTACTGTTTCTTAGCATAGGATGCTACCCAAGCTGCTTGGACCAAGGCCCCCAGTGACCTTACATCTCTTGTACATTTAAGGGCACAAAACAAATTATTTTTTACGAAGAGAGTGTTTTGGGCTGAGGGAGATGCCTCGGGTAGGCTTCTGGCTCAGATTGCTCGATCTCAACAAGCACCATCCTATATTGGGTCCATTAGGGACTCTTCTGGCTCTCTTTGCACAGATAATCAAAATATACTGAATGTTTTTTCTCAATGCTATGCCTCACTGTATAGCTCTTAAGCAACATATTCCGATGTTGATTTAGCAAGGTAGCTCTCGGGTATAACTTTGCCTACCTTAGCTGCGTCAGATGCCTTGGACCGAGAGGCTCCTATTACTATGCAGGAGATGGAACAAGCGGTTGCTAGCTTCCCAAATGGTAAGGCCCCTGGTCCAGATGGGTTGCCAATAGAGGGCTACAAGAATTATAAACAATCTATCCTGCTTCTTTTACTGAAAACAATCAATGGAGAACTAGATGTGGGATGTCTCCCAAATACTAGGTATGAGGCTACTATTATTGTGCTTCCTAAAAAACATAAAACCCTCTTCAACTAGAATCCTATAGACCCGTGGTTCTCAACTGGTGGGTTGTGACCCAAAAGTGGGTCACGACCCCATGTACAGTGGGTCGCCGAGCGCCTTCCACTTTGCTAGGTGAGAGGATCCTCAGTCTCCCCCTAGTGCAGCACTGTCAGTTCTCACACCACGCAGCCATTCAAAATATGCTGCCCGGTGCCGAATGTCAGCTCGAGGTGTCGTGGGCTGGAGCTATGGCCGCGAGGGAGCTCCATTCATAAGTGCCTCGCTTACAACTCCTTTGTGTGCCCTGTAGAGGTGCCTGGACCGGAAGTGCTGTCACATTCTGGTTCATGACACCTCTACAGGGTGTGCAAGGGAGCTGTACAAGCACTGCACATATGGATGGAGCTCCATCAAGGCACAGCAACCCACACTGTACCCCAGGATGAAGATCCACTCCAGTTCTCCTAAGGTAGGGAGACTGGGTGGATCTTAAAAAAAAAAGTGTGTGTGAGAATGTCTGTGAGTGTTTGAGATTGTGTCTGTGATTGTGTGTGAGTGTTTGAGTGCCCGTTCCCACTAGCACAGCATACCATGCAATCGCACCTACCACACGTTCGGCTGTAGGAAGTGCATTGCATTGCCATTCATTTGAATGGCACCTCAAACGCACCTCCCACCCACAGATCGATTGCTCCCACCAGGGCAAGCACTACTGCGACTTCAAAGTAGATCTTCAAATCATCTCTGAATTCAAGCTGACACTGTCCTTCCTTCTGGAGGGTGGCTGCCTCATTCCCCATGGTCCCTGTGTGTTTTGTAAAGTAGCCACTGCTCCAAACTCCTTCCTGTGATGGACTACAATCTCACATTTAGTTAACTAATTTGTATTAAAGTTATAGTCTATCACAGTAGCAAGCTTGGAGTGGTGTCTACTTTACAACACACACAGGGACCATGGGAATCAAAATTAGCCACCCTCCAGAAGAAAGGACAGTGTCAGCCAAGTGATTCACACATAAGATACATTTTTGTTAATAGTTAGGGTACTTGACTGCATTTAACTCCTAAGTTTACTGTCACTTTAATGTACAAAAAAAGTCTATTGATGTAGAAGAAATTGTATGTACACAAAGAGAAAAATACATGGAGTTGTGAATGGTGTGATCCAGGGCTCTGTCTTGGCCTGGTTTTGTTTAACATGTTTATTAATGATATTGAGGTTGGAATTAGGAGTTCAGTTTGAGTGTTTGCTTATGATACCAAATTATGCGGGGAGATAAATTAGTCAGAGCATGTTATCATCACTACATGGAGACCTAGATAAAATAGGAGGTGGGCAGCTACATGGTAGATTAGGTTTAGTACTGAAACATGTAAAGTTATACTAAAAATATGAATGCAACACACTCTGAAGGAGGGACTCCTTTGGGTAGATCTGTGATGGAAAAGGATTTAGGGGTAGATCACATACTTAGCAACATCATGCAATGCCAATCTGCAGCTAATAAAGCTAGCAGAACACTATTAAAAAGGGCAGATATTCAAGAGATAAATCCCTAATTCTACCAATTTATAAAACACTGCCTCATCTTGAAAATGCAGCTCAGTTTGCCACAGAAACTATGTCCTTGAACTAGAAAGGGTTCAGACAGCCTAATGGCATAAATTAGGCTGTCAGAATGTCAACAAAATAAATAAGGGGGTTGGAGGACCTCATTTATGAGGAACAATTACAGAGGCGCTTTAGGAGGGGGATGATCGTGTAGCACCCTGCTGGAAAGAGTGCTATTAAATTTAGTATCATCAGGATTGTATGCAGTCTGATGCTGATTTGTAGTCTGGGTTCATTTGGTTTCCCCCTAAATAATCTGTCATTGTTTGCATCTGTCTGCTGCTAGGTGTACTGCTGGGTGTACCCTGGTCACAGAGCAGAGCAGCCAATGAGGTATTGCGATGAGTGGATATCCCTCTCTAGCCAATCACTGTTAGACAATAGCCAGTGGTGCATGCTGCGGGAGGAGATAAATACTTGGGGTGGACCATGTGAGCGCTCTGTTCATCCCCCGGGCTCTGCCTATAGGGAGGCTGCTTTGGTTTGTGTGAGATGGCTAGGCCTGAAGCCTGAGGACTAGCCACATGATTGCACTGGAGCCTTATGGTTGGAGGCCCAGTGGTTTCTACTGATGAGTAGGACTAGTAACATAACAGTAACCACACTCTGCAATGTAATGGAGTCTACATCTAAATGGATTATCCTAACCCTCCACAATGAATTTCTACAATAAAAGTTCTAAGCTTCATATCTATAGTCTGGACATCACTTCAATCAATTACCAAGAGGGTGGTAAGTGCTGATGGGCAAAAGCGAGTGAAATTACCCCTAGACCTGAAGATTTTGGAGTTGCAGCAACCGACCCTAGATACTCAAGGTGTGCTGGCGTGCTATGGATCCATTACAGAGGTTTCTTACAGAGGAAATTAGTCCTTTTACTGTAGATGACCCCTTAGGAGCCAACATGAGTGTTATCCTACATTGGGATATCGCTGATCGAGTAAGGGGAACGCTACAATCACAATGTATAAATATTTGAAAAGTGATTATATAAACTGTAGTAACCTGTTTACTTTAAGATCCTTGAAGAAGACACATGGTCTTAACTGAAGATTTGATGAAAGGTATTAAGAGCAACTGAGATGCTTAATTTATGCCATTAGGCTGTTGTTTTTGTTCACAAGGAATTTAATATAAGAGCGTATTGGAGTGTGCCTCACTACAAGGTACGTTGGTGCATACACTGAAAGGATTCAACTCACTTCTGATGTGCAGATTAAAATATTTACCCTATACTGGTGGAAGGCATCACATGAGAGAGCATATTCTGATATGACATGAACACTACTAAGTTTGCTGATTTCAACTGTGTACTGGCAGAATTCACAACTATGTGCTCCAGTTACCATTTTGGAGAGAGCAGTGTCTGATTAGGTGCTGGCTTTCTCAACAAGTAGGTAGGGATAGCATCAGCAGAGACCCAGTTGGTAAGGGTGCAAATGGTGGCATTAGCAGCTAAAGCTGACTGAAACAGCTGCCAATTAATACATAGTTAGAACATGGCCTCAAAAACTTTTCTGCCTGGCACTTAAACAGGTAATGGTCATGATATTGATAGCCAACCAAATAATGTTTGGTTATAATGCACTAGTTAACAGCTTTTAATAATGTGATAATTAACTAGTTTGCAGGATTTTTGATGTGCCCCAGTTCATGCCCCAATTCACAGGTCAGGGACCCATCGGATTTATACTGATTTGCTAATCTCTAACCACTACTCTATCTACACATAGATATAATTGTTCAGTAACCATAACCACAAAGTCATCCACAGATGGGTAAAAACAAGCCAATTAAAAAGCATGCAGACAAAAACTAATCAAGGGTGCAAAACTTGACATCCTTCCAGAAGCTCTATAAAACACTTTGGGAAAAAAATGTATTTTATTGTAAATCATTTTGTAAGCAGAAAGTAACTGCATGCCATTTTTACTGTTCTACTGTACCTATTCTCATCTTATAATTCTAATAAATGCCGCTTGACATATAAATAAATGTTTTTGATATGAAAGAGGCATGGGCACAAATCTTGGTTTGTGGAAAAGTCTTTTACAATGTAGAGTACTTATTACATTCCTTTCGTGTAAGTGTACAACTATGAAACAGTGAGGAATTAATATTTCATGACATTCAGATTTAATGTATTTAATCAGTTGCAATCAGTTGGATAGAACAGTGCAGGAGAAAACATCTGCAGTCATGAAGGTGGTGCAATAAAGGTGCTCTTTGGTGGGCATAACTCCCGAAAGCTGGATGCATCGAGAACTATTATTTTCACTGTTGATTACAGCTAAAGCTAAGCAGCATATTAAAATCAATCCAAAATAACATATTTTTTTAGATGCATTACTCCTGTTAGGTCAGGAGCCATATTGTCTTGGTAAATGCTTCTTTCACCCGGGTTACTTTTAAATTGATTGAGCTGCTGACATTTTTTTTTTTGCTTGTTGTTCTGGGTGCGTGCATCTAAATAGTCTTCCATTCTGCTTTCCAGGACAGCTACAACCCTGCACTCTGGTTGGCTGATTTTGCTGTCAATTACACGTGGGACTCTACACAGATTGCCACAAGGTAAAGCTGCCCTTCATTTTCCTAGAGGAAGAAACATTTCTCCCGACGGTCAAACCTGGAGTAACAAATAATGTTGAAGCTGCCCAACCTAATATTATAAGATATGTATAGTAGAATGAGATGGAGTATGGGGTTAACCTTTACTAAATGTGATAGACATGAATTTTAGGAAAGGTGACATAAGAAGGAGCTGGTCCCTTCAATATTGTACTCTGAGGGCTCATGATTTACAGTTGGTCCCTTGAGCAAAGTTGTTGGGCAGAACAAAAAACAAGGTTACTACTGCAGTGTCTGTGAAAAACTGCTTTCAGCATCACTGGGTTAATAGTCTGCCAGTTCCGGCAAGTAAGGAGCATCAATAGGCTTCCAATAAGGGCTATAACACTCTGTTCACATATTCCACTTTAAGGCTGATGTCAGATGGGTGCTCTGTCACTAGCGATCCTGCCATTCGTGATTTGTCAAAATCACCAGCAGCATGATCACTAAGAGGCTGTCTGTTTGTTCATATGGAATTGTTTCCTCTGCAGCTGAGGCAGAGAGATGTCACTCCCATCACCAGCAGCATGCTGGTAGTGTTGTCAGTGGGCATAACCCAAGCAGGAGGAGGGTAGCATCAAATCACTCCGGTCCTCCTTCTAGAGCCCTCTGAGGCCGGCACTGCTGCTGACTAGTGCCGCCTAGTGGGCAAGCGATACTTGCAGTCACACAAATGACATAGCATTTCTCTGCCATTATAATATTTTTTGAAGAACCCCTAAAAGTACTAGCATATAGCCTTGGGGGTATGCATTCCCCAGTTGGGGAACTGCTGCCCTAGACTAACAGGAGCTTGTCAGTAGTTTTACATCATCAGAAGCATATAACCCAATTCCTTTATTTAAAGGCACTGAAATTGTCCATTGAAAAAACAATAAATGAGTTGTTACCATCTGCCATGAAAAGCAAAGATCTTGAACTGTGAGGCTTCAGTCTGCAGGCTTCTTGTATATAATTGCACACACCAGCAGTTTCTGTGGTTGGTTTTTCATGGATGCCATAATCCTTCCCAGCAGACCTGACATTATTTACATTATTTAAAACTTGCAAGAAACTGTTAGGCTGTCATGCAACTGAACAATAGGATCTGTGTACTTATCCAAGCCACTAGACGACTGAATGCTGAGCTACAACAAAGACGACTCTGGTTCTCCACACATAGGTGTCAAGAGCAGAGCATTGACTTTTATTAATGTTGCTGAAATCCTTTAGACACTTTGCACCACTGGGTACCTTCCTTTTATTTGTCATGTATACTAGTGATACTTTTTCACTTGCCTACACCGAGTGGTTTTCAGCCATATTAAAAGGGATGTCCATTTTACAGGGAAATATCCTATTTGCTTAAGTTTGTAATATCAAATGCAATGAGGCTGGTAAGTGCTGTGTCTAAATGGCTAACTGCCCAAACTGCCAAGCACTGTAACTGATAATAGAACATGGTGTTTCATTGCTGCTTACAAGGGAGCTTTTGGAGACTGGAAACCATGTTTCTTTTCCATTCATTAAGGGACACAGAATTAGTAGTTATTCTGATACATTTTGATTATACTATTGCATTTAGGAGGTTTGGACATTTGCAAACAAAGCCGTCCCCCATACAACATTGCCTCCAATCATTATGCCTATGTTGTTTGTTAGTGCCCAAGGTGGTCAGAAGCTTTTTCCTCAGCTCTGCTGTCTTTATTTTTACTATTTTGTTCTTCCTCTGAGGACACCTGTTCTGTATTTGTATTACTTATTCAAAGATTAATAGGCTCCAAATCACTGCTGAGGGGGATTGGGTGCATGAGTAACTGAGCTGCTTAAATATTTAAACATACTTACCCTCGGCCCTGATCCATTGATTTTTGCTATGTGGCTCTGCCTGGTGCAACACAGTCTTTACCACACAACCTCTGCCAAGTTTCTTCCTGTGCAGGTGCACCATGTACTCACTCATTTCTATAGGGCAGCTATACTTGTGATTGCTTCCAGTGGTCCTGCAGAGTATGGCTGCCCATGGGAATAAATGGGGCTATGGCGTGCATGTGCCCCAAGGTGCCTCACAACTTTCATACAGACAACCTCTGGCAAGCTTGTTTTGTTTTTGCATAGGTGCGCCACAACCCCATTTATTCATATGAGATGGCCGTACTCATTGCAGGCTCCAGCAGCCCTGCGGAGTATGGAAATCCAATAGGAATGAATGGAGCCATTACCCACATGCACAGAAAGGATTTCTTTGTGATGGCTGTGCACCAGGCAAGGATGAACAAAAAATATAGCAGGATTGTGGATGCTGTTAAGTATGTTACCGGGTGAGCTGCACTTAGGGGGGTTGGGGGAATTTATACAAGTACAACTTCACTAATGGTAAAGTTGTCCTTTAGGGGTGACTACACTAATAATATTAATAATAGTAATAAATGATTCCAATAAATACAGATTTACCTATCAGCTAGATGTATGGTTTATGACATGGAGTATAATTTTATTCACAGAAAATGTTCCGTTTTATGATTATATGGGTATGTGATCCTTTTAGATGCAATCAGTGTTCAGCAGAGATTTACTTTTATCAGTGCACAACGCCATAAACATATCACATGGGGAAAGCAGATAACGGATCTCACAAAATAATGACACATTTTTATTATTAGTACATGAATAAAGCTTGTGTTCCTATACATATTGCAAGATATTCCATTCCGCACTTTTCTTCTGCTATTGGCTGCATGATTCATTTATTTATTTTGTTTTATACACAATGCAGTAGCAAGCGATTAAAATAGAAAAGATTAAAAGATTAAAGATAGCCGGGGAGAGTGGCCCTCTCTAATGTAGGAGCCGTCTGCTACCCTGGCCCTCTCCATGCACTTAGAATTTGTATTCCTCTTCCTCCATCTCATGCCATCATTTCAACTCTTAACACCCTGTATTTGGTGTCTTTTTGCCCATCACATTTCTATGCTTGTGTTGCACATTCACTTCTCATCCTTTAGACTTCATCATAGACACTTCTGTTTCTTCTAAGCTTCCTTTATTTCTCATAAGCTCCCTTTCACCATTCTTGCATCTGGTCTCTTGTTCTTTTTCCAAATAACCCATTCTCATCTGTGCAAGTGGGTCACATCTCCGCTTTAGCAGCACAGCTGCAGTAACCCTTTCTCTGTCCGGCAAGCGTAGCCTCTGCAATTTCAGCTGATTTGCAGACAATTTCAGCTGATTTGTGCTTATATCAGGGGCAAGATGAACCTCAGTATATGATTGGCTAGTCCATGGGCATGTCAGAGAATTTATTTTACCTTACTCTGGATTTAATCTCTGGACTTTAGACTGGACTAGCTATTCCTTTTCTGCTATACCACTTTCATAATGGTCTGATCTTTTTAATCATGTGCAGTTCAGTGAATACTTTGTCATTGCTAGGACAATAATGTTGTGGGAAAAGCAACAACATATATGCAGAAGAACTGATAAGACCTCGATGATGCAACCCATGTTTTAAGCCCCAAATGCCTATCACAGCTCTCCATATTTAATGGAAACTCATGCTCATACCATGTTGTTCTCAGGTAATACAAAAGTACACACCAAATATAAAATATACATTGTTAAATGTAAACCAAATCTCTACACCGTTATATAGATGTTTTTATGTAATCTAAAGTGGGTTTTTTTTAATGTACTAGTTATGCTTGCATATTAGTTCATTATAGCTGACTTACCTTTAAAAAAGATCCCCTCCACAGCTGTGCTTTCAGCTCTCCCCTCCATTGCTGGTGCTGCCATCTTCTCCCAGTCTTCTTCTGAGTTCAGCCTCTTGATTGGCCGGGCCGGCATGAAAGAACTCCTGTCCTCATTAATAAAAGTCAAACCACTCGGGACATAGACACCACACCCAGGGCCAGATTTACTCTCCCTGCTGCCCCAAGGCCAGGTTCCGCAATGAGCCCCCCTCCCCACCAAACCCACCCCTCCCCAATGGAGAATGACAACCGGATGGCAGGGGTGGTAGGGTTAGTTTTAAAAAATTGTATTGTTTCTTTATTTTTTTAACTTTTTATTTTTTTACTTTTTTAAATTTGGATTTATCTTATCATTGTTTACTTTTGTTATTTTTGTTATAATTTTTTTATATTATTATTGTTCATTTTTTTATAATTATTGTTTTATTTTTCTTTATTGGTGGCTAGGTTAGGCCTTCCCATCACATATCGTCCATCATCTCCACAGGGACCCCGGGGCCTTTAATGGAGGGATGTCCTGGGCAATTAAGAGAGCCAATCGTGTTACCATTCGGAGCAGTGATCTAGTGACGATATAAATCGAATTCGCTGAGTGCAATTTCTGCCTAACAAATCAGAATAACTATGGGACGATGACTAACTTTACATGTATTAATACAGCCCGAACATGCAATATATCCATCGGATAGGTTGTTAATTAATCCATACATGTGGAGATACGTGTCCCCACTGGGGGACTTGAAGCCTCACATGCCTCTGAGCATGGGATGCAGGGAATAATGGAATCTCTTCTGGGACCTCTGGACTTCACTCCTCGATCCCCTGGCCTGATACCACCAAGCACCCACCTAGCCTGATATGCGAGGACTAATGTCCTCTGACATGCCAAACGAGGGGGCGGCCCATGGGGACCGCTTCCCTCGTAACATCTAGGCAACGGCGGGTGGGGATCATAGGGCGCATGCGCGAGTGAGAGTCCACACCGCCGATTAGCGCTCGGAACGCCTGTGTCCGATGCGTGTAATTCGGCGGTGGGGGCTATTTAAGGGGAGGGAGGACATGAGGGTCAATGTGGAGAGCGCACCATTCGGAGCAGTGAGCCGAGGACAGCACACCCCTCTACACCTTGGACCTAAATTAGGTAACTCCCTGTCTTCTCTTTTTCACCGTTGAATTTGGTTGACACAGTCTTTCTTTGAGGTTTTGAAATATGATTTTTCGTTTTTTTCTTTTTAATGGGAACCCTATACACCAAGGAGCACTAATCAATAGCAAATACCCTTCACGTGGGATTTGGGACACACAAATACTACTGCTATGGCTGAGACCATAGATACCTCTACACATGCTTTATACACTCAATACCAGTTAAGGAATTTTATGCATAATAAATTTAATACAATTTTACGCATGGTCTACGATATCTCTCTCCAGAAACCCTTTCCTCCACGTTTTTTCTCATCTTTTCTATTTTTATTTCTGTAATTCTTTTTATTTCTTGAATTATTTTTTATCAATTTTTTTTCACTTAACTGTATCGCTATCACACAGGAGCTAAGAAGCCCCTGTGTGATAGCATTTGGAGGTGACAGGTTCTCTTTATTGAAGCTTTCACCTCCAGGACAGGAGTTCTAGCATAGCACTGTGCTGGAACTCCTGTGACAGCTGAGAGGGGAAGACTGCTCTCCCCTCTCACTGTTTACATGGAGCAGCAGGCATTGGCGGCCAGTGAGGGGACAGACTCAGCGGGGGGATTACAGAGCCGGGAGGACGGAGCTAGCGATTCAGAAAATATATTATTGTTTTGGGGTTTTAAGCGTGTTTTCTAGCCAAAAATTCATATTTTATGAAGTGTGCGCAAATAGTAAGAAATTGCTCCAGACAGCAAGTAGTCAAAGAATGCTTTTGTTAATGATGCACATCATCTTAGTAAGTTAAATGTCCTTCAGTTACATTTTACATTCACTTTAAATAAATTAATCTGTAGCAAAATAAAGGTTATTTACACGTCAGGGCCCATTAGGTATTGTTTGCAGCTTTTGAACATTATACTCTATAAACTACAATCAAATTAGTGGGTGAAGGAAGAGAATTTTACTTACTCTTTTCTGTCATTACCTGCAAGTCCCATTTGTTATCTGAGTAATGGGATTCCATATTACTGAATAAACTGTTTACTAAAAGTCTCTTCTCAGGAAGGCAAGCAAGATATGTTAACCTGGTGGCAACTGGCCAGATAAACATGGCATTGTGTGGTTTAGGCCTTGTTCACACCGAAAGCGTGTGCGTTCCAGAGCGGTAGCTGCTGTAACGTACCGCAATCGCTAAGAAACTTCTCCCCGCATTTTGGGGCGGGAGGGGGTGTGGCGGTGCATTGAATTCGATGGCACCGCTTCCACGCCCCCTGCCTGCAGTGCAATCGGATGCGTGGCAAGACTTTGCCAGCGTTGCGTTCCACTGCAAACGCGAAAAATAGGACTGTTAGGGTTAGTTCACACCATATGCAGTTGTGATGCAGTCCGTTCAGTTTGGCTGCTGCAGCCAAAATACATCACAATGCTTTCCTATGGGCTTTCTTGTGCTGTTTTCACAACATTGCAGTTCAGATGCAGTCAGAAAAAATACTGCTTGTCCTATTTTTGCTGTATCAGATCGCACCGGAACGCATCAAAAAGCAACAAAACGCACCAGAAAACAATGGAACGTATCCCCCCCCCCCAAAAAAAATACAGAGTTGATTGTGTCATCATCCAGGGACTTCCTCTTTGTAGATAAAAGGCCAACACTATCACCATGCCTGCCAACAAAGCAAGCATGTCTGAGCTCCAAAACAAAAAAAGGAAATGCTCTGACAGGAAAAAGGAAGTGACCTAATTGTCTAATTAGCATTTTAGTTTTTAAAAAATGCATCAGAACACATCAAAAACGCATCAAAGCGCATCACAAACGCGCCAAAACTGATCGCAATGCAACTGCGCAGACGCACGCAGTTGTGATGCAATTTCTAGTGTGAACTAACCCTTAGACCTCAATCTCCCATGTGGCATCCAGTGATCTCTTCTCTGAAGCTACATAGGGTAGGGGTACTTAAAAAACGCCTGGGAGAGCACAGCTAAGGATACTATGATCCCTCCTAGGATGGGGGCACACCTAACAGAATCTACATGATGTTTTCCCTGCAGTACCACTAAGAGAACAGAAAAATGTCCATATATCCTTACCTTTCAGTTCTCCGAGCTTACTAGGCCCCAAATTTCCCCTCAGCTAGTTCATCCTTCTTTTTAACTGGTGAAAATCCACCAATTAAGAAAGACAAATGGCCATAGAGAGAGCTCTTTATGTGGGCAGGGAAGATACAGGTGGAGCTGGACATGGCGTTGAATAATTAATGCTGAAGCTCTGTCACCCAGAGGATTATGCGACCCTAAAAATTGTTCTTGAATACAAGGCTTTGGATTAGGAAGACTTTCTTAAGCATCTGCAAGGATCAGCATTTAATTGTAACTCAGCTGTACGTTTTAATGACTGAAGTTACTCACAAATACAGCAAGTGTGAGCAAGTGTATTTTGATAATGATATCTGACAGATTAATTTGCCCTTAGCTACTTTGGTAATGCTAGAGCATTTCACCGTTTAATTGTAAAACATGCTAATTGCAATAGGCGCTCATTAAGGGGAACCTACCATGAACAGCTATGCCGAAACTCTCAAATTGTTTGAACTATATTTAGATGAGTTTAAAGCAAAACTATAGGAAAAGAGGTTAATAAACAACTTAAATCAAGTGACAATTCTTTTGTGAATCATAAAAATGTTAATTTTGTTCAGGGAATATTAAAGCAACACAACAGTCAAATCTTTGTATACGCTTTCTCTGCTCTCCTTACAGGAGGTAAGGTAATTAGACATGTGTGATTCATTTCAGAAATATTAATTTTTCGGACGAATCGGAATTTCTGAATGACAGAAATAACAAATGCAAGCGAATACGAATTTACGATAACAAAAATTTCGTATGAATCCGAATTTCTTTCCCAAATGAAATTTTATTGTTTAAAGCATCAACTTAAAAAAAAAACAAAAAAAAACAGGATTTTTGTTAACGGAAGTATGCACAAATTTTCGTTCCGAACGAATATTTGTTGCAGCAAAGTGACATTAGACTAAAGAAAAAAAAATACTTTTTTTTACAGTCCACAGAAGAAAAGCAAAAAAAAGCATGAGGTTCCCCCATAATTGATACCAGACCCTTTAGGTCTGGTAGGAATGTTAAGAGGGACCCCCAAGTTATAAATAAAAAAAAAAGCTTGTGGGGTTCCCCCCAAAAGTGATACCAGGCCCTTTAGGTCTGGTAGAAATTTTAAGGGGGAACCCCACCCCCACTAAATAGGGGGTGAAAGTGGGGGACAAGGGCCTCTTCCCCACAACCCTGACCCGGTGCTTATGGGGGTCTGCGGGCAGGGGGGCTAATGTGCATCAGGGTACCCCTTTATGGGGGAACCCAGATGCTGCCACCCCCCTTCTAATGAGTAAGGGGTACTAGTACCCCTACTCATTCACTAAAGGGTTAAATGTAAACGTAAATAAAGAAACCACACATTTTGAAAAAGTCCATAATTGGAAAAAAAAAACCAGAGTCAGTTTTTGACAATTCCTTTATTTTTAAAAAAAATGGATGCATCGTTGTAATCCAGAGTTAAATACGATGAACGGCGCCCATCAACTCGCCGAAAATAAAAAAAAGTCCCGCCACATGACGACCCATCCGAACCCAATGAAGATACACCACATGAAATTACATCTCCGGCCCGAATGTAAACAAACGGGCGGCGCGAGCCGTGACGTCACGGGGCTCGTTCCGCCCATTTGACATTCTGAGCTGTCAAATAATGTAATAGCGTTTGTGAGCTCCCGAATGCAGTGTATGAGCTCCTGAATGCCATTCGGGTCTGGGAGCCGAGGTGTCATATGAATAGTATTATGATACCTCGGCTCACATACCCGAATGGCATTTGGGAGCTCATGAATAGTATTCGGGAGCTCCGGATGCTATTGTGTTATTTGTGTTTTGTGCGGCTGGACTTTTTTTTATTTTCGGCAAGTCGGTGGGCGTCATTCATCGTGATTGACGCTGGATTACATTGATGGATCCATTTTTTTTTTCAATAAAGGAATAGTCAAAAATGTTTGTTTTTTTTAACATAAAGGACTTTTTCAAAATGTGTGGTGTGTTTATTTACTTTTATATTTAACCCTTTAGTGAATGAGTAGGGGTATAATTACCGGGGCCGTGGCAACTGGGTGCCCCTTAATTAAAGGGGTATTCTGATGCACATAAGCACCGCTGCCCGCAGACCCCCACATTCACCATGAAAGGTTTGTGGGGAAGAGGCCCTTTTCCCCATCGGCATGAGGACACCCTCCCAATGCCGTGGGCACGTGTCCTGGTATGGCGCAGGGAGGGCTGCTGGGCCTGTGCTCGGATCAAGGGTCTGGTAGGAATTTTAGGGGGGAATTTATTTTAACCATTTTTTTTATTCTCAACTTGGGGAGGTCACTAAAGGGTCTGGTATCAATTGGGGCGAAACCTCACAGTTTTTTTTCCTTTTGTCAAATGTCACTTTGCTGCAACAAAAATTCATACCTTATGAAAGTTCGTACATACTACCCCTAATGAAAATTGGTATTTCATCCGAATCCCGAAACAAATTGACTTTCGAACACAAATCCCGAAAAACGAAATAACGGAAAAATACAAATGAAAACAAAGTGAAATGAATTTTTGCCGGCGCACATGTCTAAAGGTAATTGTGTTATCCTTTTATGTCAAAATTGAAAGCATACCTTTATTTTGCTGTTTAAAATGTGGCAGGCGTGCTCCCGCAGTGCATTAGGTTTGCAGCAGGGGGGTCCCGTGGCTGGGTGTCACCCGGAGCGGAGACCGGGTGACACCGCGCTGTGACGTCTTCACGCGCGTGGCGTCGCGAGCGTGTGTGATGATGTCATCATATTGACGCCTGCCGGTGGCCATCTTGGTGATGGACGCCGGCAGAGAGAGGAGGGGACGTTCACCTGGCGGGATGAGGTATGCCGCCGGCTCCCCTCCTCTCTCCTGACACTGTCGGGCTCCCTGTAAATGACAGAGTGCCTGACTTTTCAGAGGGGGTGACACCAAAATG
This sequence comes from Nanorana parkeri, assembly GCF_000935625.1. Lineage (NCBI taxonomy): Eukaryota > Metazoa > Chordata > Amphibia > Anura > Dicroglossidae > Nanorana > Nanorana parkeri. The sequence continues at coordinate 2,447,382 of NW_017306351.1, read as the reverse complement.
ACTGTCAGTCATTTTGGTGTCACTCCTCCAATGGTGGCACCTGGGTGCGGGTCGCACCCCCTGCACCCCCTTGTGATGCCACTGGTTTGCAGCTATTTCCGCTTTCATTTTGGCCGCTGTTCATGTGAGTAGTGGGAGAGAGCGCTGCTCTCCCACACTACAACTTCCACAGTGCACAGTGGTCAGTGTTATCAATGTGCATGTGCCAATTAGCATATCGTTCCTCCCCCTTCTTTCCTTCCTTCTCACTCCGGCACCGCTGCTTAGCAGTGAATTAGAGTTTTGCAGCACAAGCTCATAGAAGCGTTGTACAATAATCGATCTATCTATCCTCCTGACAGCTCACATATTATGCAAACAGAAAAAAAAAAGAGAGAGCAGAAGCACCCCCAGCACTCCACTCCTTGATTGGTAAAGGAGAGGATTCAGTCCAGGCGCGCTTCCTAGAAAGCGGGCAAAAGGCAGATGGGAGAGATTTAAAGATGAGAGAGGAGTCAGCAGAAGAGATGTGCGGGCGCCTGAAGCGTCCTCATGCCTCACTGTAGTTTCCAGCGTGAGCATGCACAGAGGGTGGCCACTTTTCAGCTTCCATAGAGTCCATGGAGAAGAAAAGTAGCCACCCTCTGGAACGAAGTTATAAACAGAGTGTTTTTGAAGCTGTTAAAGGCAAATACTGAAAACCGGAGTAAGCTCATTATTAAATTACTATATTATAGATCTTATTTTTAAAATGTAATTAGTTTAGTATCACTTTAGAATGCATTTACCTCTGCAGGACGCCATAGGCATGATATAGACAAAACTAAATAATGTATGTTATTAGATACCCAGTTTAATTAAAGTGAACCCATCAATAACTTTATAGGTCTGCATGCATACATTCCTGGCATGTCACAGTACATTTATTATGTATGCACGGAAGGAGTAAATATAAACTCTTTCCTCCTTTGGTAAAATTGTAATTTTTCAACTTTCTCACAAGGTGAGAGGAAAATGCAAGGGACAGATGTCTCAGACAGCATGTGTACACACAACCATGGGAATACACCCCTCCTTCACCGGGGTTTGCATGACTGGTCCAGGTCTGAATTTGCCACAGTGGTATTCACAGCCAATTCCTAGGGTAGAGGGTTAGAAGTGGCAGCACCAGCCCAAAAATGTACAACTGATGATCACTTTTTTTTATTTTGTTTTCCTCTCCTGGCCACCAATAAATATCTGTGTATAAACAGTGCAAGAAAATTGCAGGGGGTAGGGTCTGCAGGGGATTGTACAAAAAGATGACATCATTCAGGTATAGGCCTGGGGCTTTGCCTGCAGCATCAAAGAAGTAGATCATAAGGGGTCTGTGCAGAAACTGACTCTGTCTCTTACACCATAGTTGGTTCTGTTCCCTGCTTGGAAGATGTCTGTGAAGCATTTTGCTTGAGTGCGTTGCTACTACAAGATAATCCTGGATAATGCCAAAGCAAAGATGGCCTTCTGGGCAGAAATGAAGATCATTGCATTGTAAGGGAGGTACATTAATCTCTGTGAGAGTTAATAAATACCTGTACGTGTTACATTTACAGATTATGTACCATGCATGTGAACGTCTGCTTTAAGAAGGGAATTTGAATACACACAGCCATCATTTTTCTACAGTGTTTTCGAGGGAAAAAAGCGTGTCAGAACCCATCGATGAAATGTGAAAAGATAGTAGTAAAGCACTTACCCCCACCCTATCCATTGTAAGAGAACTTGGCAGGTAGCCATAGCAATGCAGCCTTCCTCAAAATAATTAAAGGGTGCCTACCACCCCCACACAACTGTACATAATATAACTGTTTGAGCAGACAACATGCAACTAAACATATGTCATGCTTATGGTATATTACATTTATAAGGATGGTTTCTATTTTACCTTCTTTTTACAATAAAAAAATATACAAATATCTCATGTACTGGCAGTGACAAGCTCACCCTGTCATTGTGCAACTACATCCATCTGTCATATTTCAGTATATTGACTCTGAAGGGCTTTATTCGGTAAGTGTTACTTCTACTCACATCTACAGCTATTTTACAGCTGATGTTGCTCTAAAATGCAATGTGTTTATTTCCGCACATCACACTACCTACGCTTTTATAGAGATTCTCAAAGAAGAAAGAGTTAAACTTTTTTACTCGTACATTTAGAGGTGGGTAGGTTAGTGCTTTAACCCTCTGCTTATTAAAGGAGAACTATGGGGTCAGTGTTTTTCCCCATAGTTCTCCTTAGGGTAACGGGAGGACACAAACTAGTGTCATTGAGGTGAGTGGAAATCACTCATCTCATAGTTCTCCTTTAACTTCTACAAGAAAGCTGTGGGTTGCTTGAAGTCCCAACCCTTATCTGTGAATACTGATCTTTAGGGGAAGTGATGCTATAGATATCTATTCAGTTCTATAGATATCTATGGGAACACCTCCCCTACCAAACAGACATTCTTAGTACAGCCGATGTCATATAAGGGCTGAGACTTCAAACAAATCTCAGTGCTTCTGTGGAAGTTAATGAGCTGATGGCTATAAATCACTGAACAGCTCACCCAGTAAGTAAAAAGAGTTTAACCTTTTTCTAGAGGACCACCTTAACTGGGCTATCTACCAAATGCCAGAAACCTGTATGCCATGGATGCTTCAACTTTTTGCAAAAGAGAAGCTAGTAAACTTGAATAACTCCACTAAATATTTTTGTAATGATGGTTATGCATAAAGCATCTTTTAAAGAGGAACTTTACCCATATCTTCAAAAAAATCCCAACAAATAAACCTTTCGAAATGTTTAGTAATGACATTCTACAAACAGATACTTATAGATAATTGTCGGCTTTTTATTTTTTGTATACCTTATTTTTCTTTTCTTTCCCAATCTTCTGACAGTGGCCATTTTTACTAAGGGCAGATTACTAGATCTCCCTTTACTCCCTGGAACTCTGGCACATGTGACTAGGACATGTGGCCATGCACATCATCTCAGAGGAGGAAAATGCCTTTACAGATGAGATTTCCCAGCAATGCTCTGCTGATGTAACCTTCCCAGGATGCAATGCTTGGGCACGATTACATAATTTTACATCAACTAGATTGTAGGCTTTCACGACAAGGGCCCTCCTAACCCTATTGTAATGAAATGGTATTGTAACTGTACTGTTTCCCCCATTTTGTAAAGCACTGCACAAACTGTTCACACTATATAAATCCTGTATAATAATAATTTGTGCCAAAGTGGACCAGGAAGTGGAAAAAAAGAAGCTGTAAGTGTAGCCCCTACCATCATTAGTGGAGTGGCTACTAGAAATGTAGTGATTGCCAGAGCTGTAGTCAGTCTGGCTGAATAATAGCTATTTGGTTAATTTCAGGTGTTCTGGCATTGACTGTACCTGCCTGAGAGGAGTGTGACTCTGCTATAGTGTGGGACAACCAATGAGGGACACTGAGTGTGTGTGCAGTCCACCAGCCAATCACTGGGGCTCTCACAGCCAGTGTTGCATGCTGGGACAGGACATATATACTCAAGGGAATTACCATGTGCTGAGCCAGGTTGGGGTGCTGTCTAGCCTGCCCCCCAAGTGGGAATACTTGAGTGTGGAAAATGCTCTGTTAGGCCTCAAGCCTAAAGGAGGCCTTCGCTGCTAACTGAGGAGGAAAACCATGGAAGCTGCTGGCTGCTGGAGGTGCCTGGAATATAGTGGACCTCAGGAGCATGTCTGGTGTCTCTCCTGCTGAGGATTTGTTCCAATCCCTGCTCATCTGTCGCTGCAATCCCTATTCAACTATATTGCAAATGGACCTAATTTGAAATGCTAAAAGGGACTGGTGAGTCTGGAGTCTGTGTCTGTTCTCCCCTGGATGTCTAATATCCCTATACCCTCTTCTCCCCAGTGTGAACATGGTAATAAAGTTCTTCAGCATCATACTTCTGGCCTGGATATCAGCTCTGTTGGTCACTTGAAGGGGGGGGG
>NW_017306351.1:2440025-2443165 GCF_000935625.1 Nanorana parkeri | reverse complement strand
GGGGGTGGGGGGTTAATGCAAATGGGGCAGCTGGTTGCTAAAATTCCTAGACAGGCTATGGGTGATATTCTGGCGGCTCCTTCAGGGGTGAGCGCTACATAAGTGAAACAAAAATGTATGCTGATGCGATTTTTAGTCAAAGGGGGTAAAGTTTTATAACTTTTACCTTCAATTCCTATGTCTGAAAGTCTTTTATTATTTTAGGGCTCTAACAAAGAGTTTCGAGGGGACAAGTCTTCTAAACACAATAAGGTAGTTTGGTACAAATGTTTTTTTTAAATGACGCAGCATCAGATATATTTTTCATGTTAAGTGCATGTATGCTAAGTATTATGTATGTGTAACACTTAACAAGTATTATTATCACTCACAGACAATCCCTCTGACAATGCTTTCGTCTGCCCTATCTTTGTTCAGACATCATCCAAGGTCAGCATCTAGATTAAAGCTATTGTATTTTTTTCCGTAAACCTGTGGGCTGAATGAAAAAAAAGAATGGATTCCTCCATCAATGCTTATCAGAGTTGATAAAGGAATCCCTTGCTGTTTCTGTTGTATTCTGACAGTGCTGACGGCTGTCAGAATACCTGAACGGAGCCTGCAGCTGATTGGCTACTAACTCCATTCAGCCAAGGATTTTCCAAGCTGCTTCTTTGATCATCTGATTAAAGGATGCCGGAGGGAGAGGTGCTCACAGCAGCATTCACGCAGCGAGTTTCAGGCCGTTTCATTAGTAAACGCAAGTGTCACCCTGAACATCCAATGTATTTGGTGTGACCATAGGATGAATCACTGAAGACCAGATCCAGCCCTCCAAGCACCTGTGCAGCAACAGATCACTTCTAATAGTGATCTACTGCTAGCTGCAATCAGCCGGCAATAGATCACTATAGCAGTGATCTACTGCTGCAGGGAGCAGTTTCAGCTCTGCTCAAGCCTCCATTCTAACAGAATGTGCTGTGATGTTATTTCATTTCTGATGTAAACACTGTGTGGAAGCATTGTTCCGCATTGTGTCTACATTGCCTATTGCCAGCACTCCTGTGAAGCACTCAGTAGCAGGGGCAGAAGCCCAGGAGCAGTCTGATTTAGCTCTTAGATTAGTGCTGAACAGGCAGTGTGCAGCGCGCCATTTTCCAGACCTGATTAGAGGGCTGCTTGTTGGGCACCAAGGCTAAAACATTCAAGAATTAGGTTGTTTCAGAACTTCCTATATTTCCGGCTATTGTGGAACTACAAATAGCAGTGTGCTTTTCTTAGAATCTCAAAACACAAAGGTGTGTTAACACATGTTGCATGTAGTCCAACCTACGCTGGAACTACTACAGCATGCTGCCACTTCTAACCCCACATTAGCTGGTCCCGCAAACAAGCCCCACAATAGGACCCAGCCTTCACCTTACCCAGTGCCCTGCTCACACCTGTACAAACACAAAGCCATGTGCTAGCTAACACATCTTACCCAGAATGCACTTCTTCCAGAGCAGGGGGACAGAAGCCCAGTAGCTGATTGGTTTCCGCTCCTAGGTTTAGTGCTGGACCAAGGCTGTAAACTGGTAGTTCCAGTGCTAAAGCTAACCAGAACCAATGTCACTCAGCATGCAGCCACCTGTGCTCCAGACTTATTAGACACACTTAGTGTTGATAGGCCACATGATGCTCATGGGTTGTTTGTTGCGCACCAAGGCTCCAAGGTATCTTCTTCTGTATGTACTGGATTAAAAAGAAGCACTGGAAACGTTGGCTATGGCAAGACAGGTATTGGCTGAGATCTTCTGCAGTACATAATACTGCACGTAATATGTAATACAAATGTATTACTAGTGAATGGTGGAAAGGGTGTTTTGAGTCATTTGAGGTGAATTTACACTACTACAAATATGTATCAAATCTCTCAATTTGCTTGATAGCAGCAGGCATACATACAACACTTTATATATATTCAGCCATAGATACCATGTTTCCCACACAGCCCTTTCTGAAGGTAGCAGGGGACTAGGTCGCTACACATCAGCAGGCAGAGGTCCAAGTAAAGCACTGCAGAAGTATAACATCTTCAATCCAAACAGTTTGCGCTAGTTAGCTGGAAAAGTATTGACAACATTGTGAGAACTGATATGATACAGTTGGAGAGACGCGAGGGGCACAATATGCTACTGCAGTGTGGAGTAAACATTGTGGTTTCCAGGTGTAATGTTAGGGGAATCCAGCAGGATCGCAGGACACAGACTTTGCAAATGAAGTAAAGTTTATTAACTTAACTAGCTTCACAGCAGCAAAATATGCATCTGTCTGTACAACAAATTCTTTTGAAAAATCCGGGGCTACCAGTACAGGGTGTTTGCATAATACCGACTTGAGCTCCCGAAAAGCCTTTTCAGCATCTGCATTCCACTTGATCATGACCGACTTCCGACCCTTTGTCAGATCAGTCAATGGGGGGACAAACCTCCTGTAGTACCCCACTATGCCCAGAAATGCACGCACCTGCTTCTTTGTGAGGGGGCGGGGCCAGTTATGTATAGCCTCTACCTTGTTGATTTGAGGTTTCACAAGTCCTCTACCCACGATATACCCCAGTTATTTAACTTCCTCCATTCCCAAAGCACACTTTTCAGGGTTCGCTGTAAATCCCGCTTTCCAAAGCGAGTCCAGAACTGCCTGGACTTTGGGCAAGTGCGATTCCCAGTCTTTACTAAAAATGACTATGTCATCTAAATATACTGAGGCATACTCCTGGTGGGATCTTAAAACCCTATCCATTTCTCGCTGGAATGTGGCGGGAGCAGTTTGCAGTCCAAAAGGCATTCTTTTGTACTGAAAACTCCCCTCTGGGGTAGAGAAAGCCGTTTTCTCTTTGGCAGCCTTACTCAAGGGGATTTGCCAATACCCCTTGGTAAGGTCCAATGTAGTAATATACCGGGCCGGACCTAGTCTCTCAATAAGTTCATCTACCCGGGGCATGGGGTAGGCATTTGACCTTGAGCAGACTTTACCAGGGGACCCACTATATCCATGGCTATCCGTTCAAACGGAACCTCAATTATGGGCAAAGGGACCAAAGGGCTACGGAAGTGAGTCACCGGAGCCGTTAACTGACAGGTGGGATAAGAGGTACAGTATTTCTTTACCTCTGCTTT
>NW_017306351.1:2434477-2436532 GCF_000935625.1 Nanorana parkeri | reverse complement strand
GTCAATGGGGCTGCTAAGGTGGCAAAGTTGGGTACAAACCTCCTGTAGTACCCCACTATACCCAGAAATGCACGCACCTGCTTCTTTGTGAGGGGGCGGGGCCAGTTATGTATAGCCTCTACCTTGTTAATTTGAGGTTTCACAAGTCCTCTACCCACGATATACCCCAGGTATTTAACTTCCTCCATTCCCAAAGCACACTTTTCAGGGTTCGCTGTAAATCCCGCTTTCCAAAGCGAGTCCAGTACTGCCTGGACTTTGGGCAAGTGCGATTCCCAGTCTCTACTAAAAATGACTATGTCATCTAAATATACTGAGGCATACTCCTGGTGGGATCTTAAAACCCTATCCATTGCTCGCTGGAATGTGGCGGGAGCAGTTTGCAGTCCAAAAGGCATTCTTTTGTACTGAAAACTCCCCTCTGGGGTAGAGAAAGCCGTTTTCTCTTTGGCAGCCTTACTCAAGGGGATTTGCCAATACCCCTTGGTAAGGTCCAATGTAGTAATATACCGGGCCGGACCTAGTCTCTCAATAAGTTCATCTACCCGGGGCATGGGGTAGGCATCAAATCTGGAAACTTCATTAAGTCCCGTTGGGTTTTGGTACTAACACAATCGGGCTCGACCACTCACTCTGCGATTCTTCAATGATTTCCAGGTCTAACATCTTCCTCACTTCATCAGAGACAGCCTTTCTCTGAGCCTCTGGTATCCGGTAAGGCCGGACATGAACTTTGACCCCTGATTCAGTGATAATATCATGCTCTATGACATTGGTTAGACCTGGCAAGTCTGAAAATGTTTCTTTATTTCTCTGCAAGAACTCCTTTACTTGCTGAGATTGTGCTTTAGACAGGGTGTTTGCTACTTGGACGCTGTCCACATCAACCTGAGGCTGAAGTCTTGCACCAGCCAGGGATGTTACTGGTTCCCGGTCCGTCCAGAGCTTTAACAAGTTGATATTATATATCTGGTACGGTTTCCTCTTGCCCGGCTGGTGGACTTTATACTGTAAGTTACCTCCCCCATTTTTTCCACAATTTCAAAGGGACCTTGCCATCTGGCCAAGAATTTGCTTATCACAGTGGGAATCAGCACCGCCACCCGGTCCCCCACCTGGAAGAGCCTTGCTTTAGCAGACCTATTATAGACCCGCCATTGAGCCTCCTGGGCTTTTTGTAAGTGTTCCTTAACCAGTGGCATCACACTGGCGATCCTTTCTTGCATCTGGGAGACATATTCAAGAACACTCTCTAATGTTGAATGGGTTCACCTTCCCATTCCTCCTTAACAAGATCAAGTAACCCATGGGGTTTCCACCCATACACTAACTCAAAGGGCGAGAATCCAGTGGAGGCCTGCGGCACTTCTCGAATGGCAAACAGGAGTGCCGGTAACCGGCAGTCCCAGTCTTTCCCATCCTTTTGTACTACTCTCTTAAGCATGGACTTAAGGGTTTTGTTAAAGCGTTCTACCAAGCCGTCCGTCTGTGGATGGTATACCAATGTGCGCAGCTGTTTAATCCGGAACAGCTTGCACACATCTGCCATAACCCTTGACATGAACGGAGTGCCCTGGTCCATCAGCAACTCCTTGGGGAACCCGGTCCTGGTAAACATCTGGAATAATTCCCGGGCGATAGTCTTAGAGGAAGTATTCCGCAGGGGCAGTGCTTCAGGATATCGGGTGGCATAGTCAAGGATCACCAGTATGTAGGCGTGACCTCGAGCAGACTTTACCAGGGGACCCACTATATCCATGGCTATCCGTTCAAACGGAACCTCAATTATGGGCAAAGGGACCAAAGGGCTACGGAAGTGAGTCACCGGAGCCGTTAACTGACAGGTGGGACAAGAGGTACAGTATTTCTTTACCTCTGCTTTCAGACCTGGCCAGTAAAACCGGTCGGTGATCCGTGCCTCCGTCTTCTCGACTCCTAGGTGTCCCCCTAAAACATCGTTATGGGCCAGGTCAAGAACCTTTCGTCTGTACTGTTGGGGTACCAGCAATTGTTCTACCACATTTTCTCTTACTTTGGTAACCCGATAGAGCAAAT
>NW_017306351.1:2417485-2433968 GCF_000935625.1 Nanorana parkeri | reverse complement strand
CCCCCCCCCCCCCTCACTGTTCAGCTCGGGCTGGGGAACACGTATTCTGGCTTTCATAACCATACCATTCTTACTTTTGTCAACATCAATCATATCATTATCAGATTCATTATCAGTAACAGCATCAACAACATTTGGGTCTGGCAGTTCAGGTTTATCCCCCTCAACAGCAGAAAGAGAGGGATTAGTTTCCCCCAAGTCTCTGGGCTGTATAAGTAGTCCTCCTCGTGCACACAGTTCCGCAAATAATGGACAATTTCCGCTTCTTCGACTAAATCAGTAATTTTACAGCAAAATAAATTGAGCCTGCCCTGCATGCTTTAATATATATACTCGTATACCTGCCCGCATTCTCCACCAGTTGTAATGTTAGGGGAATCCAGCAGGATCGCAGGACACAGGCTTTGGAAATAAAGTAAAGTTTATTAACTTAAATAGCTTCACAGCAGCAAAATAACAAAACAGTTCATCTTCACTGACCAGCTGGCCAACTCAAACAGCAACTCTTCAGTACAACACAAAAGAACAGTCTCACCGACATGAAGATTTCAGAGCTGCAATCACAGTTTAAACAGTCCCAGACTTCAAGGGTAACTTCCCCAGTCTACAGATTTCCAGCAAGATTACTGACATTCAAGCTCACAGCAGTACACAGATTCCCACTCTCCAACCTCCTCCACACTACTCCTCACCTGCTAGCTACCACTTCCTGTCTTTTAAACACACTCTTCCTCCAGCAGGTGAGTTAACCCCGTCTCATCCTTTAAAGGGACCACAGTCCAAACAGAGAGGAAATATAGCATCCTTCCAGGACCAAGCCCCGGTGTCCTGTACACAGGGTATAGCTGCTCTCATGACAAGGGTGTTGTATATGTCTCGGGGTGGGGTGGGGGGGGTCACCTGGCCGACCAACTCCACCCCTTTCAATTAATTTGCACCACACCACGGCTGTATTTTGTGGTCACAGCAGCCATCCTATTAGATACAAAGCCAAATAACATCCTTATCAGAATAACTATAATGGGATTAAGGTCCTTGAAGGTCATTTTGCAACAAAACCAACTAGTACCTACATACTAGGCCCCCAACAGCACAACACCATCTTGGGGACATTGCATCACACCTGCAGATACCAACAGGGTTATTCGCAAAAGGGTGAAGAGTTTGGCGAAGGCAGGAGAAGTGACCAATCTAGGCCAAAATAGCTGATTTGGATAGTGAGCTGAATTGGAGAATTGTTCCAAATCAGCTATTTTGTCCTAGATTGTTCACTTCTCCTGCCTTCTCCAAACTCTTCACCTTTTTGTGAATAACCCTGTAAATTAATCTTCACATGACGTGTTATGCCATAGCTCAGACAGCCCCTTAATCTCAATTAAACATGTGCTATAACTAAGCTTCTAAAAAGCGGACAGGAGGGTAGGCCGCTGCTTCAACGCGGCTGACTCCATTATAAACTGGAACCTTCTTTCTTCAGGGTTTAACCTACAACTCGTCCTCATAGCCACTTCTTCCAACCAGTCAGGTAAGTGTTGCATCTCACTTCCCCTTACTGTTTAGATAACTAATTTAATAATCACTACCCCTTGCCTCTCCAAGCCCAGTCATGCAGGTCTTACACAGATGCCTCCAGACCTGACTCTACCGCTCTCAATACTGCCCTAAGTCTACAGTTCATTTTTTCTCAAACAAAACTATCTAAGAAAACCATACTATAACAGAAATACTCTGCTATTTTGCTGTCCTGTAGATGTCACTATTTACAGTTGTTACATGTATAATACTTTTAAAACTCTTTACAAGTCAGTTCCATTTCCTGTTATGATATACTCAAAAGGCTGCCTATGTTTTATGGATGTCTGAACTTATTTATAAAGCAGACTCTATAACTATTCTGGCTCCTCAACTACAGCAACAAGACTGGTGATGAGGAAGTCCCTTCTATCTCTATTGCAGCCTACACCTTTTTGTCCATACCCTGATGAATCTGTAATGCCTTTTACTGATTGGATTCGTATGTTTAAGAATTACATATATGCTGATAATCAAAAGGCTTTACCTACGGCTGAAAAGCGTGCTTTACTTATTCACTGCCTGGGAGCAGATGGACAGCATATAGTAAGAGAATTACCCGCAAACTGATCCCTGCTCAAAGACACGCACATACTGTACATCTGTGCACAATCCTATGCTAAAAGTTCCAGGTAAACGCACTTTGGCACATAGAGGTGCCTTGTCTATTTTAATGGACAGAAGCCATGATCAACTTGCTGAGTGGTCGTCAGCTTGTCCCTGTGTGCTCTACATTCTGTTTCTGCTTTCCTGATCACCTGGCTTGTGACCATTGATTCCGCCTTCTCCTTCCAATTTGATACCTTGACTCTCTGCTCTCCCATGTATGATCCTGGCTTACGAATACTTACCTTGCCCCTGATCTGCAATTCGGCTCGTTAAGATTCCGATTCCCGTGTATGACTCCGGCTTCGAGCCTGACTTCGCTCCTGGCGCCTCATCCCACCAGTACTCTGAGCCACCTCAACCAGCCAGTGCTTTTCCAGCTCCATGCCTGTTATCTGGTCCGGTTCCCAGAGATCCCGGTGTCACCCTGGTCCTGCAGATTCGTCAGCTGGTCCAACACATTCAAGCACATCTACAAAACCGGCGCCTGTGCCTCTCCCTGTCCTTACATTCCCTGTCACCACCTCCAGGGGTGTGGGAGGAGAGGTGGATGAGTAGCCCCCTTCTCAATCGGTCTCCATTCAGGTACCGGATACATATTTTCTATACTCTACCAGCAACAGATGGCACTTATGAAACAGCTCTCACTCATTAAAGAACTTCTATGTATGTACCTAAAGTAAACTTGGTTGCAGAATGATACAAACTCTTGTAACATGGATAACATGGACAGTGTAATGGTAAATCCACAGTGCTGACACTGTCCTTCCTTCTGGAGGGTGACTACTTTTGTTTCCCATGGTCCCTGTGTGTGTTGTAAAGTAGCCACCACTTCAAGCTCACTCCCGTGATGGACTACAACCTCACATTTAGCTAGCTATTTTGTATTAAAGTTATAGTGGTAGTTCATCACAGGAGCGAGCTTGGAGTGGTGGCAGGGACAGCTGAGTGATGCACAAAAAAACGAAATTTTTGTTAATAGCTAAGATACTTGAATGTATTTTTAAGATTTAAGGTGATATTAAAGTCAAAAGGTTTTTTAAGCTATTTCAAATGCTGATTAAATCACTTCCAATGGATGCTGCTCCTTGATGTTTACATGTATTAGCTTCCTGCAGAATCAGCTGGTCCCCTGAGCACTGGCCCTGATATCCTGTTTTAGGTTGGCTCCTTTTCCTTGCAGGATCCTATGGAGCCACCTTTGTGTGTTAGTAAGCTGTGTGTGTCTCCACAAACACACAGGCACAGGAAGACAAGCCACTCCTCACTCCCCTGTTCCCCACTCCTCCCTTCTCCAAGCTAGTAGATGGACAGCTGCTGTATACTGTGCTCTCCCCTGTGATCTTGTAGTAGACAGGAAGTTCAGGGAAGCGGAGCGGAGAGAGTTCCCACGGTGTCTGCATGCGGCTGCCCGTGTCCATAGACTTACCTTGTGTCTCTCCTCGCGTTCCGGACGAAAATGTGATCTGCACATGCGCCCGCCCCAAGATGCTTTGCGGCCGCCCGAGTATGTTCACATTTTCAGACGGGAGCGCGCGGAGAAGACACAGGTAAGTATTAAACCTTTTCAAAGCAGTTTTTTTTTTACACTTTTTGCATATATCTACTGCTTGCTAGCAGAAGATATATGCAAAAAAAACCGGAGGCTTTAATTATCCATTAAAGCTCACTTTCAACCCGAACCTGAAGTTTTTCCCTATCTGTTACCAATACATGCTATCTATTTTCTGAATACCTGCTTTCTGCAAAAACTACAGTCGATCAGAGGTTTTCGATTTAACAGTAATTCATTTAAACATTTAATATAGTTATTAACAAAGGTTTCTTAGGTTGCACACCACCTCCTTGCAGCATAGAGTCAGACAGCAAATTTAATATGTACGGTATAACAATGCTCCATAGCTTGATCAGGGCCTCATGTGAAATACTCTTGATTTTTAAATTTTCCAGTTTGCATTTATATCTCTGATTTATATTAACAGAATTACCGTGTAAAGCATTGAAGCAATGCTTCTGATAAGCCAATTAAGATTTTGAGCTTTTGGCTAAATTCGAAATGCGACAGGTTAGTGATAAGGGTTTTTTCCTCCAGGATATGTTCCTACATACCATGTGTTTAATCATTTTTTAACAATCGAGATATGCTTAGCATTGTATTCCTCAGCTTCCGGAGCAGGCTCAGGAATATATAGCACTTTGCTTTCTTAATACATGGGATCTTTAATATATACATTTGTGTCTTGCCTCCATGGAGCTGACTCGCCATCACAGGATAATTCCTGTATTACACCTTTCACTCTCTCTTACTCTCCTCTCATTTAATTTTGATTGATTGATCTGCAGGTCACAGGGCCATGTTGAGGGGGCTATAATGTGCCTGACACTTCTCATTAGGTAGAAGGTGATTCAGACTATCCAAAGTAGGTTCTACACATTGCAGGATGGAGAAGGCTCATCGGTCACCTAAGTGACATCCTCAGAACAATATAAAAAAGCTAGATAACTGGATGGTTCCCTGTGAGCAAACTCTTGGCTGTGCTCCAGTCTCTCGACTCTGTGACATGGTTACTGCTTATCTGGGGGATCCTGGGATAACAACATGATCAAAAGCACCGTGGGACAAGTAATGACATTGAGAGTTGTTACACCATTGTAGCAAATATATGTTGTACAAGACAATGGATGAAATGACTGTGTAATTTAACATCTGGATCTTCATAATGGCTGGAAAGTAAATTGACTTGGGCAGGTGTAATACAGCTGTGTACAAACTGTCCTTTGGCCTTTCACGGTGAATATATATGTTACGATACAGACATACAATTATGCAGACAAATATGTTGTTCCAATGTTCTTTTTATTCCCTCTGGCTCCTTTTCTTATTTCAGGTTTTTTTTTTCTATTTCCCAATATGGTGCATGTGTTTTTCTCTATTATTTCTTCGTTCTGCATTTTCCCATCTGTAAATGCTATAGCCCCCCCCCCACCTTTTCTAACACATACAGTTTACTGTACACACGAGCCTGGCTGCTTCCCATTTCTTGCCTTCTGCTAGCATTCTTCCATCTCTTTCTGCTTCTTGGTTTCTACATCATCAACGCATTCCATTTTTCTTGTTTCTCTTTTTTCTTCGCCATCCTGATTCACAGAATCTCTTCATCCCCCATTCTGCTATTTTTCCTCTCTCCTTTCATTCAGGTCTGCCCCACAATAATCTCTCTGGCTCAGTCTGGTGCTGCACTGGCTGAGCATGTTCACCCTTTGTGGGGATGCTCTCTCCGCTCCTATTATCTGATGCTCTTGCTCTCCCTATGGCTCTATGTGTGCCTCTCATCCATCATGCTATTGCCTTCTATGTGCTAGAAATCTCTCTTCTAATGTGCGGTGTTTAATACCTGCTACCTTTTCTGCCATTTCTATTGCGTTCTCTAGAACTAATTGCTATTATGGTTATTTTGCTTAGTATTTATGTTTCAATCAATTGTTTATGTTGATCAATTGTTTTCTTCTGGGCTTCTTCCATACATCCCCTTAGCACCACCACTCTTTTATGCTGTATTTGTTCCTCTATCCATCCCCCTCCTTCTTTTGCTCCCCTCCCTCCTTCTCTCTCTCTCTCTCTCCCTCTCTCTCCCTCTCTCTCACTCGCTTGCTCGCTGTGTGGGTGCCTATCTGTTGGAGTAAGACAGCTGGGGAGATCTGGAAAGATTTCTGTCTGGGTGCCTGTCTCTGGCGCCGCAAGGGACACAGCTCTGCTGGTGACACCGTACAGGGGGGAGCAGCGGTGACAAGAAGAGCACGGAAAGTGACAGGGACACCGGTTGCTAAGCGGATGAGCAGATCCTTAATGCCAGAGAGATGAGAGGCACAGACTGATGATACAGAGACACTGGTAAACTGCGTGACTGGTCACATATATGGAAATATGTTGAAGTCTTAATGTATGTACGCACACATACATGCACACACGCACACACGCATGCACCTTTTTGTTTTTACGCCTTATATGTGAGTCTATTTCTGTGTTTGCAATTAATGACTGAGGGGTTGTGTTATCTTCTTATACATTTTCTGCATTATTGCCCATTGATTCTTCTGTATGTTGTGTGTGATCATGTACTGTATTACACAGCAGCTGGGTCTGTATTTTTACAGTCTGTGTGAATGTGGGTGCTCATGTGATGGAAGCTTAATGCTTCCAATGTGAGGTGTAACACGTGAATGTGTAGGTCTGTGTGATCTCTCTGGGTGTGTTCTGATTTGAAATGGGTTCATTTATCTGGGATATTGCATCTGGAACTCGTTACGCATGTCTAGGTGTATTAATCGGGTTCTGCACTAGTTTGTGTGTCTGTCTATGTACCTTTACATCCGTGCATGGCATTAAAGGTCTGTAAATGTCTGTACTTTTATGATATAGACAGTAAATGCCCTATGACTCAGAGCATTTGTTTATTGATCTTTCCAATGAGTCGTGATTCAGTGTGTGCGTTAGTGTAGAGCAGGTGTGCTAGTGTAATAACGGTGTTTGTCAATTGAGTTTACTATGCATTTGTAATATAAATATCCATTATACAATATAAATACACAGGTTTGGAGCAGACAAATCTGTGTGTCTTTCTCAAACAGGGAAGTGCATGATGCTCCTTTCTTACATAGTACAGTATATGTCTGCAGATCATTTTACTTATCCTTACATTAGGTACCAGCCAGCCAATGCATATCTCTAGCCTGATCTGTGTTGCGTTAGTTGCAGAGGAGTTACATAGGCTCTAGATGTGTAGTGGTGTCTGACGTTAGCTGCTGCTGCTGGTAAGGACTTCTCACTTGGATCTAAACCAAATACTGTATATTGCTTTAGTCATTGTTTTTATCTGATCAGGAGCATCATTTCCATACCGTGACAATGATGAGAAATTTTCCAACTCCCATGCATGTCCTGTCATGATTAGGTTGTGGGTGGCTCTATCATTTTCTCCAAAGGGGTTTCCCATATATTTTTGAAATTGAAGAGCATCTCTTACTTGTTATGATTGCTCTCAGTAAGTCTTAATTGTGCTACTCGTATAATGGTCAGCACTGTACCACTCAACCTTACAAAGCTAAATCCTTTTAGTCATTTAGAAGACATGTTTACATTTTCTGCTACAGCAGGGGTAGAAAGTTATCATGCCTTCCACTGGAGATAATTCCACATGAAGATTAATTTTAAGATGACACTTCCTTTCCCTATAACTAGCAGAACTGTCTGGCATCTTATCCATAAACCTTGTCTTGTGCAGGAATTGTAGAGCTTCTTCGCTGAGCACTGGCAAACCCAAAGAAGCAGTTTAAATTATTCAAAGGTCAATGGCCATATATACAGTATTAAAGTGCATGTACCCTAACAATGAGATTCAGTTCCCTTTTGGTGTAGTAGATATACCATTGAAGGTACTTTATTATATCTGTTTAATAAGTGCAAAAATACCTACTGATGTGTCAGAAATTTAGAGCTGTCATGTGTCCTCTGCACACCTCCTGTGCTACCTCCATAAGTCCTCCCAGTTCCTATCTTGTACTACAGAACAATTTCCCCTTTGCTGCAGAGATTATGAAAATGGGCGGGATTGAGTAGTCTAGCAACAGGCACCTGAGCAGGGCTGACAACAAGTCTTGCCATTTCAGTCCTCAAAAGGCATGCGGTGTCATTCCACAAGAGCAAATTAGATGCAGAGTGCATTTCTGGTAGATAAACAGGTATTTGCAGGATTAGACATGGGGAAATATGAATAAATTGCAGAGATGTACTGCTTATGTCTTTTTTTACTTTGCCCTGACACACTTTAAACTGCAGAGGGACATTTACGAAAGGTCAAACCACTGAACTGTCTATTTTTTTTAACGTATGTGCATACAAAAACGTATGTGTCCTATGTACTATGTGTTATGAGCATGTATATATTTGGCCACTGAGGTGTAAGTATACCTGTTGTTATGCCAGTTTTGTACCTGATTGTCCAGATTCAACCAGACTGGGCAACAATCATCTAACACCTACAGCTGTCTTAAATGTGACCATATATTAGCAGATCTGGCTACCTGATCTGAGTGTTGAGCAGCCATTAATGCCATTTGACCATATATGAAGTATTCAGATTTTCCATTCTGGCTGTAAGAATAGATCAAATATTACACATCCATGAGTTGTCAAGAGGCAGTTTGTGACTGATTAGGTAAACCTTTGCCATCTCACATCATGATTGCTACTCGATACATTTTACAAAATAAAGAGATCACACACGAAGCATACAAAACACCTGTTGCTGATTTCTTAAGAAATTCTAATATTAAGTGGTCATAAAATTGAGGGTACAGATATCAGATGTGTAGACCACACAGGAGTAAAACTAGCAATAGACATCTGAAGATGGTCAGACTTTAGGCACAATTCAACCATTTGAAGACATGGCTAGGTTTAGCTTTTCGTAGGCATGAATGATCAGGTAGTTTGAACCTGCTCTTGCTTATGCTTTGAAGCAGAAAAGAGGGAGGCGTAAGCAGTCACTTCCAGCACTGTCTTAGAGTATCTCAAGGGAAATGGCAAATACTGGACAGGGTTTTCTAAACTATCTGCTATTTTGCCCAAGATTTTTTATCCAGAGGTGTATGTCGGTGCCCATAGACATGAGATTGTTCTCAAATCTAGCAAATCATCTCATGTCATCATTATACAATTTTGGCATTCCTTACTGCTTGAGCTGTACTTATAAAATTAAAGCTAGTTATCTAATATTGAGGTGTTGAAGCACCCACACAGATGATGACCCTCTGCAGTTAAATTATCTAAATTCCAGGTATCACCATTCCATAGTCTTTTGACTGATGGTCTCTTTGATTTCTGAATGGTAGCTGAGAAATATAAGAGAAATAAATAGCTGTTAAAAGGGTAATAGGGCTGGGACCCATAGACACAAATGTACACCCCCTCTGCTAGAATCACTTAACATTCCTTTGTTTCATTCCTTTGCTCCTAACCTGTGTTAGAATATTATGACAATGTGTACATAAATGTACATGATGGAAAAAAATGTGTGGCAAAAGATTACACAGATAAAAGACACCTGTTTGCCCCCATAGCCTGTAGGCACATGCATAGTGTACCTAATAGTAAATCTGGCCTAGGGGATAATTACAGTGCATTCAGAAAGTATATTCAGACACCTATTTGCTAGTTATCTAATATTGAGGTGTTGAAGCACCCACACAGATGATGACCCTCTGCAGTTAAATTATCTAAATTCCAGGTATCACCATTCCATAGTCTTTTGACTGATGGTCTCTTTGATTTCTGAATGGTAGCTGATAAATATATCTAATAGTAAATCTGGCCTAGGGGATATTTACAGTGCATTCAGAAAGTATTCAGATCCCCTTCACTTGAACATTTTGTTGTGTTGCAGCCTGATACTACAGTTGTTTAAATTCTTTTTTTCCCTCATTAATCTACACTCCTTACCCCACAACAACAAAGTGAAAATAGAATTTTAGAAATGTCTGCAAATGTATTAAAAAGAAAAAAAATGAAATATCACATGAACTTAAAGGAGAACTATGAGGTGAATGAGTTCCACAAAGAAGCTGTCACAGGTCGGCTCTATTCATAGGGTAGTGAGCAGAGACATGCAACCGTCAGTCACCGCTCCCCACAGGGATTCTCCCCTCTCCGATCCTCCAGCACTGAGTGGTGGAATGAACAGGATAGGCAGTGTCGGGATACGTCCCGGCTGCAGCGCTCTCAGTATATCGCGGGCAATAGCCCGCGATATACTGAGCGTTGGGTCTCAGGAGGCGATTAGTATATGTCCTCCTGTGACCCTAAAGAGAACCATGGGGAAAAACACTTACCCCATAATTCTCTTTTAAGTATTGGCCTCCATAATTCTCAAATGGAAGAAGTTTGGCACAACCAGAACTCTTCCAAGAGCTGGTCGCCTGGGGGAGAAGGGCCTTACTAAGAGAGGTGACCAAGAACCCGATGGTCACTCTGACTGAGCTCCAGAGATCCTGTGTGGAGATGGAACAAAGTACCAGAAGGACAACCATTACTGCAACCCTCCACCAATCTGGCCTTTAGGGCAGAGTAGGTAGACGGAAGCCTCTTCTTCTCCTATAATTATAATAATATTATTCACCACAAAGACAACAATAATTCAAATATTATTATTAATTTTATTATGAATTAGTATTACTATTTTTATGATTTGCCAGCTATTGTGATGCCAGTTTTAGGACATTTATTTGGAAGCAGATGTACAGTATAGACAATATGAGAAATAGCATGCAGTCTGTACCTCCAGTACGTGTCGTAGCCAGCTAATCAATATTTACCTTAATTAGATATGCTATCTCTGAGCAGCTTGTTTTATGCAGTAAATTATTTCTCAGTGATTTCAGTATACCTACAGTAGGTAGTCATGCTTGGCTCATGAAGAAGCTCAAATTGCATTTTCTATATAAAACTCCAAAATTAAATAAAGGAGAGAAATAATTTCAGATAGTCTTACATGTGCATTAAAAAAGAACTCCGGGCAGAATGAAACGTAACCTTTGCAGTAGTGTCTAAAATATACTCACCCAAACCTCGGTCCCACATGGTTGCTAAACCAATCCTGCAGCCTATCTTCCCCTTCCCTCCAGTGATAGCATGTCCCTCGTCTGTTTTGGACATGATGACTCATGGATCCTTAAACCGCCGGAGTGGAGGGCGAAAAGAGGCTGTAAGAACCATTCTAGCAGCCAAGTGGTACCGAGGTACTGGTGAGTAAATCTTTGTTATTTTAGACCCTAGACGAAAAAAAAAAGCACTCAACCCTGGCAGTGCGGGGGCAGCCCCACTGCAAGGGTTACATTTTATTCTGCCCGGAGTTCTATTTTAAAGAGTATTTAAACCTTAACCGTGAAATTCTATTTTGATCCATTAAATATACAGATGAAAGAGTTTTGTTATATCTGTTCGATAAGTTAAAAAAGACAAAAGCCTTTTGCTCCTGCCAGAAATGTAATAAGCTGATAACTTCCTGTGCTTTCTGCCACTGCTGCACTTTTATTAGTTAGCATTGTCTCCAGCTATCTCTGCAGACTACAGTACAGCTCCTCCTTATGGAAAAGAGTGAGAAAAGAAGTGTTCTGTAGTGGTAAAACAAATCTTGTTCTAGCGTGACAACGCTGCTACTTCTTAGATATAGCGCAGTGAGTGAGTGAGTGAGTGTTGTCATCCTGGAACAGAAAGTTTGTTATTGGCAGAATTGCCAGTTAAAGAAAAACAAGTCTGAAAAATTGAAGACTAATGGAGTCACCACATCTACGGACTGGTAAGCTGCAATACATGAATTGTTTTGTTTTTGGGTTCGGATACACTTTGATTTCAGCATTAAGGGCCTGTTGGTTGCAGTATTATACATATTTGTAGATGAGACTTTTTGGCCTTTGGCCATAATAGTATTGCAGACATCACTGGGCTCCCTTATTCATTGCAAAATAAAAAGTCGGAACAATTTTTTGGTGCTCATAAAAACTTTTCAGACTTTCTTGACCACTCTAGAAAAACAATTGCAGGGGTCTTTGTCTCCAACAAAACCCTGATAGCAGTATTAACTAGGGATGCACAGATACCAAGTACCATAAGATACCAAGTACAAGTACAGATACTAGACTAGAGAAAAACTCAAAAGTTAGGAGGCAGCTGTCATTTTTAAGGAGCTTTGGCTATGGGGGTCCAAGGATTTGTGCATCCCTGTTTTAATGTATGATTTGTTATATAGATAGATAGATAGATAGATAGATAGATAGATAGATAGATAGATAGATAGATTAGGGATGCACCGATAAAAAAAATTTCCAGACCAAGTACAAATACCAATACTTGTCCAAGTACTCACAGATACCAATTACTGATATCTTTTTTTTACTGTCATGTGACAGTTTTTCTAAAACAATAAAGACTAAAGATTTCAGAACAGTGGTGGAGCGCCAGGGCCCGGTCACAGCTGCAACCCTGGTAGTTCTCGTGAAAGTATCGGCACTGGTATCTGAACTGGTATCTGTGCATCACTTGTATCTACTAATACCTACTAACTCAGATTTTACTTACAGCATCTGCTGATGAAATCTGGTTTTGTGGCAACACCTTTCTTAAGCCATCATGCTCTTTGGTCATTAGAATCATGTTTACAAGAGCTACTTAATATTCTGTAAGAACTACTACAGAGAGGGAAACATTTATAATTACAGTAGAAGTCTTATTCAAGCCTCAACTGTATTTACATAGTTTTAATGTAATTCACCAAACCACACCAGTTTTAGGTCAGAGAATAACTACAGTGTGACGTATCCCTATTTTCATTCTCCAATGCTCATGGACATACTATGTGGGCTATAGAGGTGCACATTGCACTCCTAATTTGTCTTCCATGCTTACGAGACCTAGGCCAGTGACTTCAAATGGAATAGAATCAGCTTTACTGGTCTAGAACCTTAGAAAAAGAAAAAGCAGGCTGTTAACCCAAAAAAACTTTTGTAGTAATTTTGTACAATTTTGTAGAAAATTTCCAAAATTCCCTGTTGTTTTTTTACAGGGCATTGACGGTGTTAATGATATTGTATAGATGTGTTAAGTCTCTTCACCTATTTGTTAAAATAGAATGGCTATACAATTGAGAACTTGTGCTGAGGCTTTGGCTCCCTATGACAGCCTATGTCCTTGAATAGCTGAACTGCACATTATCAATGTAATCATGCTTGCTGCCTTGGAGCAAATCATCTGTCAATGTTTTTCTTAAGATTGTGATGTTCTGGATAACACTTTCATACATGTTGTATTCTTCCTGGCTAAAAATCTGGGATTGCGTGTGGAAATATACACAACCTACTGTATAGATATAAATATATAAACTGTTGGTATTAAGTTGCCTTTATATGTTTGATCATTTTTGTGAGTGAAAGTTTTGTACACTCAGCATTAGTATGACCATACGCACACAACGTTTTAGGCTATTTCAACTTCTTGAACCAGCTACTGCCAACATAATTACACAGTGTTGATAGAAACCATAGATGGTAGGTTACATACATCCTTTTGGTTATTTTTTGGGAATTCAAAGTTGGTTTAAATTGCCTGAATATCACTTTGCATTTGGCCAACAGTAGGGTAAATAGTTGCTCCATAATTCTTGCTGTCGTACCCCTTGTGGACACCTTCTAACCAGATTGTTAGGGAGTCACCTATACCTGGCTGTCCTGTTACACCTCTAGGGTTTGGGTAACCAAGTCCACAAACTGCAAAAGAAAAGGGGGTATTGATCCAAAGGGTGACTATAGATTAAGAAATATAACAACAATACAAAGATTATCTTAACATGAATAATCATAGGAGTCTGGGTACAAACCTGAACTATAATAACTGATCAGAATAGGAGATAAGTGCAAAATAATTTTCATTTTTAATCCCTGCAGAGTTTCATATTTGAAAAATGCTATCAGTTTAAGCATTACATTATATAAGCAGCAGAAATGCTCTCAATTTTAGGAATCAGTTCAATACAAGCTTTTTTTGACCACCTAGAAGGCAATAATGAGCACCTGCAATGATCAGAGGTGTAATTAATTGCACATTGAGCTTTTTCCTCTCCAACAAGCAAGAACCATGGTGGATCTTGTGCACTAATATCTCACTCAAGGTTAGGCAGATATCTTCCCATCTATCTTTTTAAGAGTGTTATGTGGCCATCTGTGACCACCTATGGAGTAGGTTGCAAATACAGCACATAAAGTTGATTTAAACATAATCAATAAAATAATAATCAATCAAATCTCTGTAATTTCAAAAGTTGTTTTAAATAATTTCAACTATACTTCTGTCATTAAAAGAATGTCTGGTGATCTGACCACATCTGTCCTTGTTCAGGCATTTCCTCTTATAGGGTGACAACTATCTCCCAATTGCTCTCAAGCATTGTATACTTGTTACATGTGCCTCTTGTGGTGATCACAAGTGGCCATGCTGACATGCATCGTGCAGGTGTGATCGACAGGGGACACTATCAGTAAGCTAAGCTAGATATGCAACAGATTGCATGTAGAAGGGAAGTGGCCAGAGACTGGAGAAGATCAGCAGCACTGAGATGAAAAAAAGGGATGAAAAAAGGTGAAACAGAATGTTATGAAAAAAAGGCATTAGGTTTATGGTATAAACTGTCACCCAGACAGGGTTTAGATCTACTTTAACAATATTTACTACTATACAAACTATCCGAGGCAATGTCTGACCAACCTAAATTGCTGCACAAAATTTCAAATTGTCCTCAATTGTCCACAAAGTAAGAGCATAGTAGCCAACTATATGGGTGATTTTAGCTCAGTGTTTTATATGATTGTCACACAATAAAGTGAAGGGTCATGATTAGTTGCAGAAGCAGCAATAGTTTCAGAAAGATTTTCAGTCTAACCAAATGAAAACGTTTTCTTCTCAAGAAACAAGCAATAGATCGGGCATTTGTGACAGCTATGGAATTTCATACTGTATGCCAAGTGATATCCGAAATTACCATAAATGTATTTATTCTCACTTTACATGCTTGTTACTTGTTAATTGCAATTCAGACATCATATGTGCTGCATATGTTATATATGAAAAACTTCAAAAGAATCTTGTGGTAATTATGGTAACAGACTTTGGGGGTTAGCAAATTAATTTTTCAAATCATTTGTATTTGACATATTTATTAATTTTTTTGCCAAATCTTAAATGTTTAGTTTGCCCAAAGTGGGGCTGATTCAAGCTGGCTTGAGAAAATGAGAACAAAATTGTGGTTGTTGCCCACAGCAGAAATCTATTTATTTTAAAAGAAGGGAAAACCTGATTGACAGTTATTGGCAACAGTTCTGCTTTTTTTATATTTTATTTTTTTCTCCATTTTTATCTCTATTTAATAAATAAGTCATGGTATATATTGATTATTGAGAATCAATAACTGCTTGATTCTCTGCAGACTGGAGATTATGACATTACATACAGTATACTGCTCACTTTGTCAATTGACTTGCTCATGTCTAGTTTTGGTTAAAGAGTCATTTAATCCAAAAAATATATTTTAGTTTTAAATGGAGCATTGCTGACTTATCTTTTGAAATATTAAAGCAGCAAGATTCCCTCCCTCCTATATTTATTGATTCTATTTCTGTCCACCTACGAGTTTTAAATGACCCAACATACCTTTGCATGTTTCAGCACTTTATGTTACATTTTCCTAATATAAAATAAAAAAATTCAACAGTCATAGTGGGAAACCCTTCATATTGGCCACATCAGGTATATAGTGTTAGAAACTGCAGATAACTCTAAGGTGCCCAAGAGGTATGATGACACTTCTAGGTGATTTAATACTCCTGCATCTACCAAAAGCTAAAAATGTAGATTTAGGTAGACTGACCTTTCAGATAATCCTTCAGGGTGATTATTTGGATTTTTCTTTCTGAAGTGTTTCCCCATTTTAAAAGCATTTTGCTAAAAAGGCTGAAAAAACTAGCCATGTTTGGCTAGTTTGTCTACCCAATTTCCATGACCATATTCGGTCAATGACGTCACCTGGGATCGCTGGGGCTGTTTACATTACAGCAGCACCGGGTATACTGTCATTTAGTGGCATTAGTGAAGCAATATCCATCCCCCAGGGGAAAGACTACAGAAGTACATTATTATCCCTAATTGTTTAATAAAATTACAATATAAACACTGCCCCTGATGTAAATCCATTGTCAATTGTGTCATCCTGCCATGTAGATCCATTGCCAATCACAACAATCCACCACTCGATGATGTTTTCCAATCGTCTGATGATGTTTCCCTGTTACCACGACAGCCTTCCACTCAACTTCCTGCTGCACTACCGCTGCTAAATGTCAAATACCTGGCGCTGCGGTAATGTCCAGTTACAAGTAGTCATTTCCAAATATTAACTTTATTAATATTAATCCAGGATCCCCGATTGTTTACATTCCAGCGGTCCTGTCATTTAATAGCGGTAGTGCATCAGAGAAGCATTGCTGGGTGATGGGTCATCATGACGACTGGGAAACATCATCTGGAGGCAGGCTGCCATGATTGACAATGGATCTATGTCACTGGATGACATGACTGACATTAGATTTACATCGGAGGACATTGTTTACATTTTAAAAAAAAGACATTTTAATAAAGGATTTTTCATGATGTTGGTGTGCTTATTAACATTTTTAATTGGGGGGGGGGGATAAAAAATAATATGTC
>NW_017306351.1:2401413-2417468 GCF_000935625.1 Nanorana parkeri | reverse complement strand
GAACAATAATATGGTACTAATGTACCTCTAGACTCATTCCACTGGAAGGAGGCTGATATCTAGGGACCCACTTATTCTACTGGAGAACAGTTTTTTTTTAACATTTGTTTTTGCATTGGTTCATGTCCACTATGGTAGTGCTCAGCTACCCATTCCCTTTTATAACAATATCTTACCTATCAGACTTAAAAAAAAGCCACATAAAATAGCTAGTTTTGCCTCCCATAGACTGGTTTGGCACTACGTTTGGGGTTTGCAGACTTACCACAGGGTTTGGCAAACCTGGCTCAAACAAAACCTGGCCAGGTTTGCTTATCCCTATTAAGGGGGCATATAGGTTATAATACAATATTTGCCCATAATCTCTTGTGTATAAATAAGTGATATATTTCTCCTAAATATCTATTTTTCCCTGCCCTTCTCTTCTCACTTCTATACCAACATTCACACTCGCTGAATGTGAATGACAAACACTGCAAAATGTTTTAATAAAACTAGTGAAGACCACCCAACACTCTAATTACAGTAATTTTGCTAGATTTCCATAATCAACGTAATACCCTATAGTTACATAGAGTCTTACCTTAGTGTGTCATTACTTGATGTGCAATTTCAGCAGTGAAATAAATTATTTTGTCGTGGATGGGACTTTAGTATGGACACACTTGTTGCACATTGATGATCTTGCATGGTTCATTGTGCACCTTCCTCTTATCTGTTCCCTCTTTTCCTCCTTCTAAAATCAGGTTTAAATTTAGACACAGCAGGTCGGCCTAGATGCGTACCGATATTTTTTCTTTACAGCAGCTGAATGTACTCATTCACCTGATGGACAGAAGTGGCCCTTGCCCACAATTTCTGGGCAGGGCAAAGTGCCAATTCTGTCATGTGAACAAAGGACTAAACGAACAGTGATGGCATAGGGGGTAAGAGGATAGTACCTTTTGGATGCCGTTATTTTTGCTGTTTAAGTACTGCTGGGGAAATTTCCTTTCACTTCCTATCCTGGAGATGCAACAGAAAATGTAAAGAAATATCACCAAAGCGATGGGCAGTCCCATTGTAAACCAATGTCACCAGAACATGTATCCTCATTGGAAGATTTAACATTACTTCCTGTTCTGGTGATGATCTCTGTGAGGACACAGACAACAATGAAAATCTCCCTACGCTATTCAAAACTATTTTTGTTTTCTTTACATACACATAAATAAGGTATATTTTGCAGCCCCTGCTTGTCATTGTTCTAGCAGTATGACCACTTGGTAACATAGACTAAGGGCTGTCCCTGTAATGAGGCAGCCTGAGGCTGTTGCCTCAGACGGCATCTCTTTGGGCCACATGGGGGGGGGGGGATAGGCAGAGCTCTGCTGCACAATGTTTGCTGGGTGGCTAGTGCCCCCTTTCCAGTCAGAGTATCTCTGGTTGCCATACACATCGCCCCCACCCAGCTCTTAGCAACCAGTGTTGTCACTGGTTGCCAGGAGCTGCGTACAACACTCTGGCCAGCGTCCTGCTTAGCTCCTGGCCACCAGTGTCATCACTGGTTGCCAGATGATGCAGAGGACACACCCCAAAGCCCCCCGGTTAGCATGCACCACCACCATCCCACCCCCCCTTCTGCCACCTCAGGTAGTGAAAAGGCTAGGGACTCCTCTGCATAGACTACAGTGTCCTGTCAATGTGGCCTTGTGGTAGCAAGAAACTTTGTTGGTAGTTTTGCCACTATGTGAAAAGGGTGTGTTGAAAACATAGCTGCTTTGATAACATTCACTGCATTAACAGCATGGTTTCAGTGGTAACTAGGCCTTGTTCCATTAGCATGATATGACATTGGCAGCATTGCCTCTGTAGTACTATGATACCACGTTGTTATCCTGGCTCATAAAGATATGTCTGCTCTTCTTCCTACTTTTAAATACCTATAAAAACAAAATAAAGAAACATAGAACAAAAATCTCTATGTAAAGATGCAGATATTAGATGACGGTTATACAAAAATATATGTGTGATACAATGGAATAAAACATTGCTAGTCTGAATAATGAGATCCGTTTACATTTTAATAAATATACTGAATTGTCTGTTAAGGCTCAGGGTCAGGAATATACAAATCGAGATGCTGTAATGAAGATATAACGTATGCTTCAACACAGCAAGCATGCTAACAGATGCAGTGCACGTTACTTGCTAACGAGGCGCATCTTCTTTTATGCATATCCCAAGCGGCTAGAATATTCAGATTGGCTATTAAGTAATTCTGGCCCAGCTCAGCTCAAGCATTGCCCCTCAAGTAAGGACAATGAAAGCAAAAATCATGTGCAAGAATAGGAACCAAGCAGATAAAATTATAGGTAAAACGCATAGAATTAATTGATTAAAACTGATGTAAAAGAACAATTTCGGTCTACAAAAACCTTTTCTATAGATTCCAGTGGTAGAGCTGTTGAAATCTTTCAATATAACCTATTAAAAGCAAATTCCAGTTACAACTTTTTGTTAGTTTTGTATTGAGTGGGAAAGGCTTGGAACCTCTCTTAGACTTATTTAGCTGGCCATGTCCTCTTTGGAATGATTGTACCTCATGTTTTGTTCTGTCATCGAAACAGAAAGAGACAGAAAATATCTCCGACAGGGATACAGATAATGATATAAACGTTTCCTGTTATTTGTAAGTCTGTTTTAAAAAGAATTAAATAACAAAATTAAATTAAAATTAAAAAAAGGACATTAAATACACTTCCCTTTCCCTGCTTCCATACTACAGGGAGTATGAGATGACATTAGAGCAAGGTGCAGAAGTGTCTTCTCACCACATCTGGACTACTAAGCATTCCCTGCATTTTTTAAACTTTTAAAGTAGCAAATAATAATGGGACAAGAGGCCCACATATATTAAGCAGACTTTGCATTTTTACTGCAAGGCTTGCTTTAAGCTCTAACAATAACTTATTGAAGTGTATGTACTGTCCTGTTTAATATTCAGTACCTTTAAATTAAAATTCTACCTCTTTCTCTACCTCTACCTCTCAGAAAATATAAAAATTTCACTTCAGAAAAGAATCATGTTTGCATAAGAGCCAGTAAAGCATTGTAACCGGGATCAGTGGATTGCAGGGGCAATACTCAGGCTCCTGCAGAATCTGGACTACAAGTGCAGTGACATCAAAGGAGGTGGTGGGGGTCTGTAATCTGACCACATTTTATGTTATACCCTAAATTTATGTGTAACATATAACATGGTCAGAAAGGTAAACTTAGCCTTGATGTTGCCAAAGCAAGGCCTCCTCCTTAAGTTTACATAGCAGCAATTTTGTTGGGCCTGCTAATGCTTTCTTTTGCTCCTCCTCAAAGGTGGATATCAGAATTTTTTTTGGGGGGACTGCTAATGTGCCCTTATTTGGGACCTGTGCTATCCAACAGTTGCAGGTACCCAGCCACCCTACTCCAATACAAGGGGAAAAATTTGGGGAACTACTGCCACCATGCCAGAGGAAGCCCAAAATGACCCACACTGAGGAGGCAGTATAAAGACCATCTTTGCCACTTTTCCTGATGGTGGAATGATTCCCCGCAATGGTGGCTTAGCTGCAAGGGAAAAACCTACAGCCATGGGCCGACATGCTTCTAAAACATACATTCAGTAAATTCCTTTTATTAAAAATAATAATAAAGGTCAGGCAGGCATAAAGTAAGATACATACAGTAGATTATCCATGGTGAGGTAATAGCTTTATTTATTCTTAAATAAATAATATTTTAAAAAAGTATAGGATGTACAGATTTAAATTTCTGTAATTATCATTTTCTTTCCCTTGTAAGGCCACCCCTGCACTGGTTAACCAACCAGAGGCAGGAATGGCAATGCAAACTGGGTATTCTACTTAGGCAATAAATAAGCCCTGAGCCTCGTTACCATTGTGTCCCTATGTAAGAATAAAAAAGGGTTCCTTGATAAGGCAAGATAAGGTAACCAGCTCAGACACTCGCATCAAATGGTGCCCTGGGGTACTCCGAGTCCAAACAAAAGGCAGTTCCAAGAACACACGGTCATTGTTAGCAAGTGAATGCTGCACTTTCAGCCACCCCAAACTTAAAAAATCACAAAACAAATGGAAACCCCAAAATACCACTCCTGAAACAAAAGCTGGAAAAATACAGTTTAACATGAAGGAAAGGCCCTGTTAACAAATAAAAAACAATACACCCCCCGACAAAAAATAAGAAATAGCAAAATACCACCCACCTGAAATAAATTCCCATAAATAAAAAAGTGAAGCCACGCAGCAAAAAACCTGTCTGACAGAGGTGATGGTCACAAAGAGGTGAGGAAAACAATGAATACCACCTTGTAGGGCTGATGCCCCTAATTGGTTAAAAGGGCCATTTCTGAAGTGCAGAGAGAACCAGGTTGTCACTGAAAAATGCATAGTGGACCCTTTCTGCTATTTGCACATTAGAGAAGAGTGAGCCCTCAAAAGAGCAGAGGCACAGAGTCTAAGCACACACATCAACTCTTCACCAGAGCATCCCACATGGAGTAACGGACAATTTCTTGGTGGTTGTAAAAAGTTGCAGGCCCTCAGACACACATGTGCAAATTTCAGTTGACCAGAAATAGGACCAGAGTATTGTTTACAGTCTAGGCAATATCAGAAGCAGACACAGGCAAAAAGTCATGGTGGGCGACAAATAAGCATAGTCAGATACAAGCGGAAGTCGGTAACCCCAGAAACAGAAAAGCGGGAACTAATATGGACTGGAACTTGGGGCGAAGAATGAACCTATTGCTCAAACAACAGGTGTTGGTCTAAGCACTACTGAATACTAGGGTTTATTGACAGGCTGGGCAGGGACTCCCCGTGTAGATGCTATCTCAACCAGCAGGTACGTTCCAGTGACTTTTATAATGCCCAGTCCTGGAACAAAGTAGGCTAAGGATGGAGAGACCACATGCTGGTAGAACCACAAGTTGCAGATCTGCTTTCCTGTTCACATGTAAAACAGATTGGGTCTTATTCAAGGAGTGAGAAGCTGATTCTGATATTTTTTAAACAAGCTAGAGAGGGCAAAAAACAGGTCTTTGATAGTGCCGAGAGTCAAACCCTGGTCCAGACACAGCCATTTTTCCACCCGCCACCACTATTTTTTTATTTTATTTTTTTTAAACATTTTTTACAGCTTACCATTTAATTATTTTTATTTACTATGGTTTTATTTTATCAATATCCATGGCCTACTGGCTGTCAAGGTATGTTTGATGGTTTCCTGTTATGCCCTGTACAGACTTTTAATCCTTAGAAATCTTAGGAGATTGTAAAAGTCGTGAGTGAGGTGGCACTAGGTATTCAGACCCTGCATACAGCCAATAAACTATTGGTTCTCTGTGTGTTTTGCTAAGGAGATGAATCATTGGAGACTTTACTAGAGATGCAGAATAGAAGAGGACTGCCACCTCCATTCGTTTTCTGCTGTGGAAAACTTTTGAATTAAAGGCAAGACAGGCTGCTTCTGCTATCATAGACCTAAGGAATGGTCTTCCTATGGCTTTGCATCAGAAAAGGTGGCCATACACTTTACAACCATCGCAAGACCTTAGTCTTGCGATGGTTGTAAAGTACTTTAAAAAACGAACAATCTGCCCATCTTGGACAGGCAGATCGTACTTGCGATTACTGCAATGAGGGGCGGGCTTGCAAGGACGGCAAACGGGCAGTGTGCGAGTGCGCACACCGGCCCGTTCGTCAGTTGTCGAACCAGCAGGCCACTCACTCGCCGAGAATCGTACGATTCCCGGCGGGTTTTCCAGCCTGCTTGTTCGATGGAAGACGTGCGACCGTACAGTAGAAACGGTCGCACACCTTCCATACGAGAATCGTACAGTGTATGGGCACCTTAACAAAGATATTCCACCGTAACCCAATGGAATTCTGAATATAAAGATATTTGATGTGGATGCCAATGCAAAGGTTTTTCTATTCAGCTTACTTTGTTGTGGTGATCACATAGAGACCAAGCAAATCAATGTGCATGATTATTTTAGGATTGCCAAAGCAAACATTAATTGGTTGCCTGATAAGGATGAAAAGTTACACCAGTCAACTTTACTTAAAAGATCAAATGCTTGAGACAGAATCACCTTTTTTGTTGTGAAAAAGTAAAAAAAAAATATTTGGGGGAATTTATCTTGGTCGCATATATCTGTGCCAGATTTATGTTGCTAGTGTAATGTTGTTCATAAATAAGATTAAATAGACTCCAGGAAAGAAGACTCGCAACTTCGGGAAAAAAGCTTAACTGTTGCTTCTTGAAGTGGTCATAGAGACTTCTTAAGTAGCGATTGTTTTGTCAGTTTCAGACAGCCACAGGACAAGTGTCGATGTAAACAGTTGAGAACTTTTGCAAAACACGCACAATACTTGCGCAAAACACATGCAATTGGGAAAATAGTGCACGTTCTGGTCAAATGGGGCGCACTTTAAAAGTAGCAGTTAAGCAGATTTGCACATAAAATATCTAAGAGGCTAAAACAGTCACAATTTATAAATTCCCCCCTTTGTATCTGTCTATGCAGCTCATTGTTTAAGGCCTAAATGTCTTCAAGCAGCTAATGCTACTACTCACACTTTTTTTGTGAACAATTTATACATACTGCAGCTATGCAATTTTCCATCTTGGTTGTTAAATCATGCCAACTACTTTTCATTTACCTATTAGTAATGGAATAAAGAGTTTTAAAATTAAAAAGAAATGAAGATACTGCAAAGGATATAGCAGTGTAATTTTTCTAGCCACAGGATAGATTTAATCAGGGACAATTGGCCTAACTGGAATATGCCTAAATGTTAAGTAAGATGCTGACAATTGAAGAGTTAGCTATCAATCAGTTACAGACAGACAGATATTGGTCTTTTAAAAGGCTTGTTGGGTGTACAGATCTGTGCACACAGGCAGAGAACATAAGAGATTGTACCCTAGCAAGAACTCAAGCATAGCTTTATAAAGCAGATGTAAATCCAACCACTAAAATCTCATATAAGCTTAAACAGGTGGTGATACTAATATAGATCCTTGTTTGGGCATTATGTGTTATGGGGTGGCAGTGTTCTGCCCCATCTCCAGCAATCTCCATGTCACATGCCCTCCCAAAAGAAAAAAATATGTTTTTTTGCTGATGCACATTGCCCAGGAATGTTACACTGACCTTACAAAAAATGCATAGAAAAAAAAACTGCAGGCAGCGACTATTAGAAGATTTACCCTATGAAAAAAACCCACATACAGCTGGTTATTAATGAAGTGCACAAGCACGGGGACAGGCTGTGAAATAATTGCAGCCAACAAAAAATAGGAAATATGCCCTTTAAAAAACACACCTTCAGCCTGTTATGCCCACAAGTCCTACACTAATCTGTCTGTATGCACTTTATCAGCAGCACTCTCTATGCTTTTCCTATCCTAGCTAACTCATGTTACTATGGCTGCTGGGAACCATGCCTTTTATAGTGAGGTCAGGGGTGGGCAACTCCTGCCCTCCATCTGTGCTTAAAGTACAAAGCCTATAATCCCTCTGCCTCTGGGAGTCATGCCTGTGTCTGTCAGAGTCTTGCAATGCCTCATAAGACATTCTAAAACTGGCCATACACCTATAGATTTTCTATAGATTTTGTTCTATCAGCCTATGGTCAGATGGAAAAAGTGCAACAGATTCCTCCATCTACGCTAAACTGTGTGGATGGGGGAATATCTAGCGGGGGCCAAACTTCAGTATCTTGCTAGTCGACCACGCTGGCTGTCAAAATACCTGAACAATGCCTGCATCCAATCAGATTGTTCAGGTATTTTGACAGCCAGCGTGGTCGACTAGCAAGATACTGAAGTTTGGCCCCCGCTAGATATTCCCCCATCCACACAGTTTAGCGTAGATGGAGGAATCTGTTGCACTTTTTCCATCTGACCATAAACTGATAGAACAAAATCTATAAAAAATCTATAGTTTTATGGCAAGCTTTAGCCACCTGACCTAAATTCGGAGGTAAGGAAATGTATTATTGGTAGTTGGTTGTTATAGCAGCGATCAGCCACATTAGTTCAAAGTTTTTTCCAAACTGCAAAGAAGTTAGGTTCACCTTAAACCCATGGTCAACTTAGAACCAAAGTTCATCCCTCTTCTAAACAAATGAGGTAATTGAGATGGTGCGAGGTATGTTCTATGTAGTAGAAATGTTATCATCATAAACTGACCTGGTAGCGTTGCTCTAAAAATTTGTTCCAGGTTACTTTTAATTATAAACAGAAAATGAAGAGTCATAGCATATCATCCTACTGGAAATGCATTAAAACATTAGCCAAGTGGCTCTCATTATACCTTAAAATAACTTAATTGTTTTGCTTAACCAACTGCTACTGTATTAAGGTTACTGCACAGTCATAACATGGCAATGCATTTAATTAACTGCTTGATATTTCAATCAATGTCACAGACAGGCATTTACGCAGAAGGTCATTTTTTCCCTTGCATATTAACACTTGAATTGCACTGATCTCTGAAGCAGATTAAATGACCTGATAGCCTGTTTAGGAATCCCTGCAGGTTTGATATTATATGGGGCATGAATATACTTGTGCAGTGGATCTGCTGATTAGGCCTCAATCAATCAGCTTGCCGCTGCATCTTCCCAGAAGATCTATTTGCATTAATTTGCCTGCACTGCATTAAATAACTGCACATTAGCTCCGTGTCACACAGCTGTAGTCATTGCCACAGATTAACTATTCTCTGCTGCATTGTTATCTGAATTTTGCCTCAACGATTCTGCTTTAGAGTCACTGCACATTAACACGATGGCAGTACAAACAGTTTTCAGAACATTTATTTGATGACATTGATGTTGTAGAGAATTGAGTTTGCACAGTGGGCTGACACACACGATGCTGCACTCGAGGTCCTTCTAACTGCATTAAGGTCATTGCACATTAACTCACTAGCACTGCATTAAGTTCACTGCATAAACTGACTGGCACTGCTTCTTTTCAGAACAAGGAAGGTCAACTGAATTTGTTTCCAGGGAACAAGAGCCATGCCATGTATGGATGGTGGGTTTGGGGGTGATGTTTGCTGGGGTAGTGAATTTTCCCAGTTGCTATGGAAACATGATTATACATGTACATATTCCTCAGGGGCCTTTCCTGAGTCTGTTTCTGAAAACACAGAGCCATGCTCCCAGGTGTTAATCATTTCTTCAATAGTTACATGACTGATCAGTAATATAATACTCCAGGTTTTTTCATATAAATGGATGTGAAAAAAGGAAAATTTATTTCTAGGTTTAAACTGATGTATGAGAAGCAGAAGAACAAAATGCAACACAGTTCTGTGTATTAAAAAGAATGCAAAAAAAAACACAAAAAAACGTTACCGTGGTGATAAAACCAGCACAATTTTTGCAGTGTGAGTCTATAGCTCTCAACTTAAAACAAAATTACTAGTACAATTGAACTGCACCAGATTGCACAATCCTTACACCAGGGGTAGGCAAACTCCAACCCTCTAGCTGTTGTGAAACTATAAATCCCATGATGTATTGTAAGATTCTCACAGGCATTTGTAGTTTCACCACAACTGGAAAGCTGGAGTTTGCCCAACCCTGCCTTACAACATATTCCTATGCATAGTTTAACAGAAGATGAGGATTCTAGTCAAGCACTGCGTTTTCCATTACAACACTTGTAGCTCCATTCAAATAGAAAACACATTTGACAAGCAAACGCTGCATTTCACTTGCTTTGCTTGCAGCTCAAAAACAGCTCAACAGACAACCAAAAAAACACAGCACAACACAAAGCAGGTCAAACTCAGCCTCTAAACAGCCACGTGCACTGTTCAATTACAGTCAATGGGATTTTGTTGACCTGCATTTGAGATGCGTTTCAAATCCAAGTCAAACGCAAGAAACCATTGTCCTTCAACATGGGAACTTGAAGCAGAAGTATAACTCTAGCCATACCACTGTATACTATGCAGCCTTACCAAAGATGAGACACAGACACCCAATTACGTTGGGAAGAGCAAGGCCACAGCTTTACTGGAATTCTCCAACATAAACTTCAATATCTAACCATAACTACAACCAAACAACCAGTGTCAGTCACAGCTATGCTGTGAGCACCTGACAAGGGTAACAAATGAGAACCTGTCTTTACCATTAGTGATGGACTGGCATTAGACCTACAGAAAGTTCAATTTGAGGGCATATCCCAATTAGGGTTACAGATGTCGCTAGCAAGGCCAGACCGCCAACAAAGATGTGATAATTATGCTTGACGGGCAGGTGGGCAGCTTCTGCTCTGGTCGAATATCCTCTGGAGAGATGGAGTCTTAGTGGGGAGTCTTACTCTGCCCCATCACCCCATAGGAACGTAGCCAATTGCATGGAGCTATTTTATATATTCAGGATTTGTTACACTCCTCTTAAAATAGACCGATGCTAGGGGAAATAGAAGATATGTAAATTGAGAACATATATTGTACTGTATAGACAACGTAATAGTTGTATGAGACTAAATGTTTTTTTGAATGTTTTATTTGGTAAGATGGATTTAATTATTGGTGGAATTAGATATTGGGGTCTATTCACGAAGCAGCTGAAGGATCTAGCCGTAGTTTCATCCGATCCTTCTGCTAGCTTCGGCCCCAGGACCCCTTCGGTACGGTAGAACCGAAAGGCTGCTGTACGGGCTATTCACTATAGCCCGTACAGCTCCCGAACTTGGCCGAGCGGCTCAGTCGAGCCGAGCTCATATGCCACTGGCCGGCCGACAGCCTGCTTCTTACAGCTGGGCAGAGCCAGCCGTGATCTTACGGCTGGCTCCGGCCACTTGCAGAGAGATCAGCGTCCCTGATTACCAGCTAACCAGGGACACTGATCTCCAGACAGCCTAACTCTCCCAGGTGCTCCGGGAGTCTCCCGCTCCCGGCCGCCAAGGAGAGAAACACTGCTTTTTCTTATTCTGAC
This sequence comes from Nanorana parkeri, assembly GCF_000935625.1. Classification (NCBI taxonomy): domain Eukaryota; kingdom Metazoa; phylum Chordata; class Amphibia; order Anura; family Dicroglossidae; genus Nanorana; species Nanorana parkeri. Next base: position 2,406,453 of record NW_017306351.1, on the reverse strand, counting down.
ACGGAGCTGTGTCAGAATAGAAAAAAAAAAAAAGAAACACATTTTTGGCCATAGGAATGCATTGCTAAATTCATATTGGCTATTTCAATTTGCAATAGCCAATAGCAAACTAGCATTGCACCCGCCCTCTGCTGCAGTTCTCCATCAGGTCCACTACTGATTAACAGCAGCATAGGGGGGGAACAATGCTAGTTTGTTATTGGCTATTGCAAATTGAAATAGCCAATAGGAATCTAGCAATGCATTCCTATGGCCAAATTTTTTTTTTTTTTCGATTCTGACACAGCTCCGTGTCAGAATAAGAAAAAGCAGTGTTTCTCTCCTTGGCGGCCGGGAGAGTTAGGCTTTTTTTTTCTTTTTTTTAACGGCAGCAGAACCGCCTGCCAATAGAAAACTGTTGGGCGGAGCTAGCTGTCATTGCTAGCTCCGCACAATCGTTTTCTATTTTTATTTTTCTACTTTTTAACTGTTTTTCTGTTCTGCTCGGTCCCACAGAGGGGATTCGGCTCTCGGCTATTCACTCACTGCTGTTCGGCATCTATGAGAATAGGCCGAACAGCCGTGAGCCTATGGCAGCTTAGTGAATAGACCCCATTGTTGTTATATTTTTATATATGCGGTCTTCTCTTATGTGTTCTATGGATTCTATATCTGAAACTTTCTAAATACATATTAAACAAAAAAAATAGACTGCTTCTCGTAGTCAAGGCTCCCTTCCACTATGGGGGTCCAGATGCCTTCATTACAATCAAGGAAGGTGTCATCTTAGCCTCTATTTGGATGGCAGTTGCCATGGTGCTGCACATGTGATCAGCTATGACATCACCCATTTGAGTGCTTGAAAGTTCGGTTGACAGCTGAAATAAGCACACAGGCAACCTTGACAGTGAGCATGTCTAGCAAGTAACTGTTTTGGGAGACATTACATTGTTGGGTAATGTTCCTCTTTAGCTTTTTATAATCCATGTTTCCCAGCCAACTGTGGTTGTATCTCAGTGTACATGTACTTAAAGGGCCCTGTGACATACTGTGACATATTGTGTAATAAAACTAGACACTGGACCAGTCTAAGGCAACCATTATTTTACAGGAAGGGAAGACAAGGACAACTCAAGTTGCCAAGATGCCCCCCTCCAGAAGACCCCACCAATCTCTGTCTTTCTTCATCCCACACATAGCACCTTTAGCAAACAATCTCAATTCTGGGACTCAATTCTCATAGACCAGGATGGGGGATAAGTCTTCTGGCGCAATGGATAGTATAATGGACTAGTATTATGAAGGGTACACACAGTATGAATTTCAGCCAGTTCTTGATGAACCGGCGGAAATGTGCACAGTGTGTGTGCTATCAGCAGTCTTCCATCCGGCATCCCTTGATCAGCTGATCAAAGGAACAGGTTGGAAAATTCTCACCCCAAACATTCTCTGTTTGGGTATTCTGACAGCGGCCAGTACAGTGCAAACAGTGCTTGTAAGCGTTGATGGAGGAATCTGTTTCATTCATCAGCCAGCGGGTTGAACGGAAAAAAAAATAGGCACAAGTATACCCAACACTAGACTATTATTATAATAGATAAACTGTCAAAAAGCTGCACATACATTGTACAATTTGATTGTAACAATCTCTGAACAATCTACTTTAGCTTTAGCAAAAGTATCTAATATGAGGACAAACCTAAACAATGAATGTATTTATTTCAAATCAGACAGGCCCTTATACTGCATAGCTGATGGTAGATTAAATTATATTGCACAATCAGATTTTACAGTGTATGCTCAGCTGTAAAAACATATCTGTAATAAACGCAAATCGATCCTTAGACAAAAAGAGGGAATGAGTAAATACATTGGAAGAAGAAATAGACCACTTTGAATTTATCTGGAATTTATCTGCTTTTGATTTTCTAGGATTCCAGGCTATGGACAGGGGTGCTAAGGTTTTACCGGTGACCGGAACACTGTTCCTTGTTGTCAGCTTTATTTCTTATGCAGGCCTACACTGGAAAAGAGATATTTCATTTTACTTATTTATATTACACAAAACATATGATTGGCTGTCAGTATGTGGGGCCATGGGGGCAGCTTAGTAAAAGTGGCCTGAGGGCCTTCTATTCTGTAGCTGGCAGCGTATGCATTGTGATGTGCTAATTTTGTACAGTAGGCCATTTTATTGGAAAGCTGTTTCCCAGCCATGTTACAAACATTTCTGAAAAAGCACTCTCTTTCTAGTACATTTTAGCTGGTAGGAAAAACCTAGACTTTGAAGAGTAATAAAAGGAGAAAGGAAGCAGAAAATGGACAAACTGCACAGGCTATTTACAGGGAACAAAACAGTGCAAGCAATGTCTAAATCCAATGTTGCATTTAAACATATAAAAACATAATTTATTTCAGTTATGTGCTCCTTAAAAAAATGCATAAAGAGAAATGTATCAAAACTGGAGCAGACAAAATCTGGAGCAGCTGTACATGGCAACCAATCAGCTTCTGCCTTTCATTTTCAAAACTTAACTGAGCAAACTGATAAGAGCAGATGATTGGTGGCCATGGGGGAAAATGCTCCAGATTCTGTCTGTTCCAGTTTTGATCAATTTCCCCGAGTTTTTGTAAATACAACTTGTCCAACTCCTTGAATCTGTCTTGATATCAGTCTCTTGTCATCTCTGGTACAGAAGTCCCGTTCACACCTTCGCTTTCTGTGAACTTGAACACTAACACGTGTTGACGCATTGCGTCAAAAATATGCAAGGAGCTTGTGGTGCCATTCCTTGTTAATGGCACCCCAAATGCTGCTGATAATGGGGTCACAATATATGGCCCTAAAGGGGCAAAGGTTATTCAGGAAGGGGCTACCTTTATGTAGTTCTGAACTGTGGGAAAACTCCAAATAGCTAAGTGAATAGTATACATAAATAAATACTGACCTCCCACAATGCAATGGAAGTATTCCCTGCTCTGTTCCTTCTTGAGTTGTCCTCTAAATGACTGTGATGTAGGGCAGGTTGGCAGAGACACACTTTGTAAGAATGTCAGGTACTGGAAAGCCTATGTATAAGCTATAACACTGGAACAAATGGGTAAATGTATTTATTTATTTATTTTTTTTTTTTTATCCACTTTCTTCATATCCAATAAAATCAGGGCCGTTATCAGAGGGGTATGGCCGATACTCATGAAAGAGGCCCGGGCAGGTCCGCCGGGGACCCTTAGATGGGCATTGGCCGATGGTGGCAGGCGAGGAGGCGGCCGGGCCCCAGCATTGCAGATCCAGTGGCTTCAGAAGAGGCTGGGGCCCCATCAGCGCTGCTGCTATTCTGATCTCGGACCGGCCGGAAGTGACATCATGTCACTTCCGGCCAGCCCGGTGGCAGAGGAGGCCAGGTGTACAGGCACCAGCAGCAGGCAAGAGGAGCTGGGAGGGAGGGAGATGCAGCCCTGACCAGCCCACCTGAGACCCCTGCAGAGCCCACCATAGAGAGTCTCACATGAGCTGTGCAGCATCTATGGTGTGGCCAAAGTCCAGTGCGTCACTAAGCCCAGAGTTGGGCACTTCACTAAGCCCAGAGTCCAGCACGTCACTAAGCCCAGAGTCCAGCACGTCACTAAGCCCAGAGTCCAGCGGGTCACTAAGCCCAGAGTCCAGCGGGTCACTAAGCCCAGAGTCCAGCAGGTCACTAAGCCCAGAGTCCAGCGGGTCACTAAGCCCTGAGTCCAGCGGGTCACTAAGTCCTGAGTCCAGTGGGTCCCTAAGCCCTGAGTCCAGTGTGTCACTAAGCCCTGAGTCCAGTGGATCACTTAGCCCTAAGTCCAGCCAGGTCACTAAGCCCTGAGTGCAGCATGTCACTAAGGCCTGAGTCCAATTCATATACTGTTCTGCATTCCTATATAAATGTATTGCTGGTGCCATTCTGCATTAGAGTGTAAGCTCCTCTATACAGAGAATGATGTAACTGGCTCAGTATTCTCTCTACAGCGTTGCAGTATATGTCAGAGCTACATAAATGTATAATAATAGTGTGTGCCTGGGGGCATTAGAGTGTAAGCTCCTCTGTCAGAGACTGATGTGACTGGCTCAGTGTGGCGGTGGTGGGAGGCAGCGGTTTCCTAAAGCCGTGTAAGGGGCCCCAAAATTTCTGATGGCTGCTCTGAACACAATATATGCCGTTTTGACCGGAGTTCTTTACTAGAAGAAAACCCTTTAATCTAGCAAAGCTGACCGAGACTTTCTGGTGACTTATATATTTATTGCAGACAGTGGATGTAAATCATATTGCTGTGATACAAACCTGACCATTGGAGCAGGGTCAGAATTGTTCCACCAAGTCCTTGGCCCAGCTCCTAAAAAAGATCCAAGACAGGCAGTTTTTTGCTCCTTTTTATGAAGATTAATTTTTTACAGAAGAATCAACATTTCAATGTGCTGGCATTACTCCTAATTTATGGAAGGTGCATGCCACAGCCACAGAGATCTATGGGCAAGGGGGCAATTTACAACTTGCTGTCTTATGAGACAGATCACTGAAATCTAGCCATGCATTGGACATAAGGGTATTTCTATTACAAATACATTTTCTATGTTGTGATATCTAAACAGGATTAAACATTCCCATACAACCACACAAGATACCCACTACAGGTTCTGCCACAACATTGTTCTATTTTTAATACATTGCTCTGCATGCACCTCATTACCACCATCATTCACACAATACATGAAATATTCAGTGTGAATTCTTTAGTTAAATATCACATACATTTAACTATACAGAATCACATATGCTGGTAGTTTTCCAAGCCCCATTATTTCATCAGTCTCTCTCGAAGCCATTGCTGACGTGGCTCCCAATAGCCCTTCTCTCCTTCTTTTCTCAAAAGGTGCTGATAATCAATAAAGGAGCTATAAATAGCAGGCAGTACATTAGGAGTATAGCAGCAAGCTATAAATAGTTCTTCATTGTTCAAAAGAAAGCCCATAGGGTGGCACTGCATATACTGGTATATATTGTATGTGTGTGTGTGTGTATATATATATATATA